>NW_025533404.1:0-21095 GCF_020631705.1 Daphnia magna | reverse complement strand
GTCACGCATTGTTACTTCAGAGCTTGCCGCGTCTACGCCAACGTTCGCTCCTGAATAAAAGCAATCCGTGTTAGCATTCCATCTAACCTCGCTATTCTTTGTGTCTAAATTAAGATGAGCGTGACTTGTTCGAGTCAAAGCTTGTCAGTTCGTTTTTCCACGCAGTTGTTGGACACGTCACTCATTTTCTGGTCCACGGTGTCAGCGCTCACATTTGACAGCGGCCATTGCTTCTTCTTAGCCAGAGGCATTTGGACAAGTAGTCATCTGGCTATATAGGCGGCGGTGAAGGTTTGCCGATTTCTGCCAAGTCATTCATAGATGCCCAAATGTTCTTCTTCAGACGAACCCGAGCACGTCGGGCCGCATGCGAGCCCATTGTAAGCCTGCTCCACGAGAAAGCGCAGTGATCCGACGTCCTTCAGGAAAAATCTCCATCAGCATCCGCGTCTTAAGCAGTTTCAACGACGTCAGAACGCCAGCAATACACAACAAGAATGTACCACCGACAACTGATTTCAGCACGAGCTGGCGTTGAAATCCCTTGTCAAACCGGCTCATTTCCGCCGGTGTCTTGTGCTTTCTGACAATGGGCAGAACCGCAGATACGCGGTCGAACGACGGACCGTCTCATCCTGCCGAATTGGCTTCTCGCATGAAGCCTCATCTCCCGGTCTTTGTCCGGACCTTCTATCGCCTTTGCATCACCTTCTCTGCCATGGCTGAGGTATAAACATGTTCCATGTAGGTGCCATAATGTCCATCATCATCTGAGTGATGGACTTGCATAGGTCTTCCATCACTCTGCAAAGTGGCACTTTTCTTCCAAAGTGGACGAGATTTCTAGTTTCACTATCTGTCAGCTTTCTTATCTCCTAGTTTGCTTTTAAGAAAGCTGATAGCGTTGCAGAGATAACGCCGGTCTTCCACCTTGCCAGTCATCCGCCATCGCCGAATACCTGTATCGACACGACCAGCTTGAAGCCGGCGCACCTTCAGCTTCCGCCCGATCGTTGCGGCTTCTTCAGTAATTTCAGTCGTCGGTATCTCGTTCTCAAAAAAAGTCTGCCAACATTTGATTCCAGCAATTTTTCCGGATTCCGCCATTTATTACCAAGTTCAATATCTTCCGCTTCAATAAATTTTGAAGTCGCCACGCTTCTTCGATGCATACCCGCAGTTTTCGATTGATTTTTCCGACTTTCATAAAGTGTTCGTTAATTCATTCTCTAACAAGTGGTTGCACCATCCCCGATATATCACTCGTTTGGGCCTCCACCACGTTGAGCCGTTGACGGTATACGCCACAAATAGGCGCAAGCCGATTGGCAGCGCCTTCGCCGCTTTTTAACATTAAGACGTTGTGCCAGCTTCTCACACTTCGCCTTGGCAGATAGATGTACATTCCACTTGTAGCATTTTCAAAATTGCCCGATTTTCTCTCAGCCTGATGATATTCAGGCATTCAATACCTCTTTTCTCTTCTGACATGCCCAGCCTTCTTCAGGGCGACATCACATTAGCGCCGGTGAATGTTTATCACTGCAGAATCTTCTGATCGTAGCGCCTGTTTCCGCATAGTAGAAAGTGCTCAGACCGTTAATTAGTTGCTGTTATGGTAAGAAATACATTTTTATTGCCACTTCTGTCTATCTCTTCTTCCGCCGGCCGGCGCATACCTCCAATTCGCTACGAGTCGCATTTATTGCAAAGAAATTGCCAATGTTCAGTTAACTGCCTGTTTTTTGTTACGCCACGCATCTTGTTCAATTGCAGCTTACCATACCCGCCACCCCGAGCTGTTTGTTGCTCATACGGCCCATTGCCCAGCACCATGGGGGTTTCTTCGCAGTTTGTTCTCTGATGTTCTGATTTCCGGCTTGCACGGCAATATAACGGTCTGCTTTACGATCTCGGCCGTTGTATTTGTCAAAATATTCATTGCTTGATATACTGTTAAATCGTCAGACCCAAGCAGATATCGCACCAGCCGCGTCCTCCGTTATCTGCTGACCGATGGACTCGTGGAATAAGGCGCAGTAATTGCCTGATTGTCTCTTCACATCTCATCGCTTCTGGTGATTTTCTATCCGCGGTAACAGATGCCCACGGCAGCGTATTGCAGTCGCAGCTCATCGGTGAGCACCACGCCTTCACTTCGAGCCGTTACTTCGAGTGGCGTCGCCAAAGCAGCTACGCCGTTGGCTCTTTCCACGATAATTTCAGGAAACGTCGATTCCAAATCCTTTTCATGCCGCACCGTGTTCGAACTTCTTCGCTTCGTTCCAACATAGGAGCCGACAGCCTGCAATATCAGTCGCTTCGTCATCGGCCAACAAACGAAGCCTTCAGTTTCCCGCAATTCGTTTCAGAAGCCGCGGTTCACACCATGTTCATGAAGCGTTCTTTCTCCAAAACTTATGGTCACGCCAGTCGTTCTGCTGGCGGTCATTTGCTGCGGAGCCATTGGCATTCGAAAGAACAAATAATATTATGATATTCTGCACATGTGTTCGAGAAAGGTCACAAAAAATGAAAGTTTGAAGAAGAAACAAAAAGACCGTATTTTGCGGAATGAACACTTGTATGATAGTCAAACATCTACACCACGGAATAGTGGGCTGCCAACACGTGACTCAGCAACACGTTAACACCACCAAAGTCTACACTTTACGCCATTACTTACTAGTTCAGCACTGACATGAAAGTATTTTATCTAATTAACAACTTAATACCTGTTGGTCACCTTGTAAATTACTTAGGCAGAATCGTCATCAGTTTACTGAAAACTGAGCTTTTGACACAAGAGTCGGCGTCTGCCTACATTGTGAAAAATTAACAACGGCCGTCGATATCGGCCAATAAGAAGGTCTTCGCTAGTAGCGCTTGGTACATTACAAGCTTCAATTATAAATTAGCAAATCAAAACAGTAGTCGTCTTCGATCTTGAGCCTTCAGTCTTGGATACTTGGTTTTACAACCGCAACAAAAACGATTTCAGAGTTCACGAATACACTGTTATACCACGAAGTCTTACTTCATATAAACAGTATCAAATATACTTGTATTCAATGTGAATACACTGTTATACACATGAGTTTTTACTTCATATGTAAACTGCATGGAATATACTTGTATTCAATGTGAATACACTGTTATACCATGAGTTTTTACTTCTATATATAAACTGCTAAATATACTTGTATTCAATGTGAACAATACACTTATAGAGTTTTATATTTTATGTAAACAGCATCAAATATACTTGTATTCAATGTGAATACACTGTATAACATGAGTTTTTACTTCTATATGTAAACAGCATCAAATATACTTGTATTCAATGTGAATACACTGTTATACTCTACGAGTTTTTATTTCTTATATGTAAACAGCATGGAATACTTGTATTCAATGTGAATACACTGTTATACCATGCATTTATATAAACGCATGGAATATTCTATTCAATGTGAATACACTGTTATAATTACGAGTTTTTTATTTATATGAACCGCATGGAATATACTTGTATTCAATGTGAATACACTGTTATACATGCGAGTTTACTTATTCGTAAACAGCACAAATATACTAGATTCAATGTGAATACACCGTTATATCATTTACTTACATAACTGCATGGAATATACTTGTATTCAATGTGAATACACTGTTATACTACGAGTTTCTTACTTATATAAACAGCATCGAATATACTTGTATTCAATGTGAATACACTGTTATACCACGAGCTATTTATTCGTAAACCGCATGGAATATACTTGTATTCAATGTGAATACACTATAATTACGAGTTTTCACTTCTATATGCAACCGCATGGAATATACTTGCATTCAATGTGAATACACTCGTTATACCATTTATATTAAACGCATGGAATACACTGTATTCAATGTGAATACACTGTTATACTACGAGCTTCATTTATAGTACGTATCACCACGAATACACCGTTATACATGAGTTTTACTTGCATATACGCATGAAATACATTAATCAATGTTATACTACGAGTTTTTTATTTATATAAACCGCATGGAATATATCAACTGAAACACTGTTATAATTACGAGTTTTCATTTATATGTAACCGCATGGAATATACTAGATTCAATGTGAATACACTGCTACATTAAAGTTTATTTATATGTAACCGCATGGAATATACCTATTCAATGCAATACACGTTATAATACCACGAGTTTCCAATTTCTATATAAACAGCGATCAAATATAGAATTGAATACACTGTTATAATTACGAGTTTACATTTCACAGAATCAAATATACTTGCATTCAATGTGAATACACTGTTATAACATGAGCTTCTATATGTAAACAGTGATCAAATATTGTATTCAATGTGAATACACCTACTACATGAGTTTTAACTCTACAAGTAACAGCATCAAATATACTTGTATTCAATGTGAATACACCGTTATACACGAGCATTTCAGCTATGCAAACAGATCATATAAAAGCTGTATTCACGAATACACGTATTCACGAGTTTACTTATTACGTAAACAGCATTCAATGTGAAAACAGTTATAATGAGCTTCATATTTATATGAAACAGCATGAATATACTTTGTATTCACATTGAATACAAGTATATTCCATGCAGTTTACATATAGAAGTAAAAACTCATGCAAAAGTATAACAGTGTATTCACATTGAATACAAGTATATTCCATGCTGTTTACATATAGAAGTAAAAACTCATGGTATAACAGTGTATTCACATTGAATACAAGTATATTCCATGCAGTTTACATATAGAAGTAAAAACTCATGGTATAACAGTGTATTCACATTGAATACAAGTATATTTAGTCCACAGTTTACATATAGAAGTAAAAACTCATGGTATAACAGTGTATTCACATTGAATACAAGTATATTCCATGCAAGTTTACATATAGAAGTAAAAACTCATGGTATAACAGTGTATTCACATTGAATACAAGTATATTTGATGCTGTTTACATATAGAAGTAAAAACTCATGGTATAACAGTGTATTCACATTGAATACAAGTATATTCCATGCAGTTTACATATAGAAGTAAAAACTCATGAAAAAGTATAAAAAAAGTAACAGTGTATTCACATTGAATACAAGTATATTATGATGCTGTTTACATATAGAACAGCAGTACAATAAAAACTCATGGTATAACAGTGTATTCACATTGAATACAAGTATATTCCATAGCAGTTTACATATAGAAGTAAAATAAAAAGTATTCACATTAAAACAAGTATATTCATGCAGTTTACATATAAGAAAAAAACTCATGGTATAACAGTGTATTCACATTGAATACAAGTATATTCTGCATGCATTTGTTTACATATAGAAGTAAAAACTCATGGTATAACAGTGTATTCACATTAATACAAAATATGCAGAATAAAAACTATTATAACAGTGTATTCACATTGAATACAAGTATATTCCATGCAGTTTACATATAAAATAAAAACCAGTATAACAGTGTATAATTATTCCAATACAGTTTAAATATAGAAGTAAAAACTCATGAAAAACATGTATAAACAGTGTATTCACATAAAAAAAATAAAAAATTGAATACAAGTATATTCATGCAGTTTACATATAGAAGTAAAAACTCATGGTATAACAGTGTATTCACATTGAATACAAGTATATTTGATGCTGTTTACATATAGAAGTAAAAACTCATGGTATAACAGTGTATTCACATTGAATACAAGTATATTCCATGCAGTTTACATATAGAAGTAAAAACTCATGGTATAACAGTGTATTCACATTGAATACAAGTATATTCGGTTTACATATAGAAGTAAAAACTCATGGTATAACAGTGTATTCACATTGAATACAAGTATATTCCATGCAGTTTACATATAGAAGTAAAAACTCATGGTATAACAGTGTATTCACATTGAATACAAGTATATATCCATGCAGTTTACATATAGAAGTAAAAACTCATGGTATAACAGTGTATTCACATTGAATACAAGTATATTCCATGCAGTTTACATATAGAAGTAAAAACTCATGGTATAACAGTGTATTCACATTGAATACAAGTATATTCCATGCAGTTTACATATAGAAGTAAAAACTCATGGTATAACAGTGTATTCACATTGAATACAAGTATATTCCATGCAGTTTACATATAGAAGTAAAAACTCATGGTATAACAGTGTATTCACATTGAATACAAGTATATTCCATGCAGTTTACATATAGAAGTAAAAAACACATTGAAGTAACATATAACAGTATATATTCAATTGAATACAAGTATATTCCATGCAGTTTACATATAAGAAGTAAAAACTCATGGTATAACAGTGTATTCACATTGAATACAAGTATATTCGATGCAGTTTACATATAGAAGTAAAAACTCATGGTATAACAGTGTATTCACATTGAATACAAGTATATTCCATGCAGTTTACATATAGAAGTAAAAACTCATGGTATAACAGTGTATTCACATTGAATACAAGTATATTCCATGCAGTTTACATATAGAAGTAAAAACTCATGGTATAACAGTGTATTCACATTGAATACAAGTATATTCCATGCAGTTTACATATAGAAGTAAAAACTCATGGTATAACAGTGTATTCACATTGAATACAAGTATATTCCATGCAGTTTACATATAGAAGTAAAAACTCATGGTATAACAGTGTATTCACATTGAATACAAGTATATTCGATGCAGTTTACATATAGAAATAAAAACTCATGGTATAACAGTGTATTCACATTGAATACAAGTATATTCCATAGCAGTTTACATATAGAAGTAAAAACTCATGGTATAACAGTGTATTCACATTGAATACAAGTATATTTGATGCAGTTTACATATAGAAGTAAAAACTCATGGTATAACAGTGTATTCACATTGAATAATACAATAAGTATATTTGATGCTGTTTACATATAGAAGTAAAAACTCATGGTATAAAGAAACATGTATAACAGTGTATTCACATTGAATACAAGTATATTTGATGTGTTGCGGATTGTAAAAACCCACAAGAAGAAAGAGTATCCAAGTTTGGAAGGCCCGTCAGACGGCCTACTGTTTCTGATTTATGATTTGTGTTATAATTGTAAACCTTGTGTAGGCCGCCAGGGGCGCTGCCAAGCAGAGCCTTCTTGGTGGCCGATATCGGCAATAGCCGTTGTTAGAATTTTTCCCTGTGTAAAGGCAGACGCCATTTCTTGTGTCAAAACTCAGTTTCAAATAAACCAGTGGTAGAACCTGCCTAAGTTAATTTACAAAGGTATTGAATCGCAGGTATTAGAGTTGACAATTAGATTTAAATACTTTTCATGGTCCTTCGAACCTTTTTTGAGACTGACGATATCGTCCAAGTAATTGGCGTAATTTAAAAGTGTAGACTTTGAGTGAGAGATTCAACACGTGTTGTAAGGCATCACGTGTTAGGGAAATTTTCAGCCCGCTATTAATTTATAGTGTAAGTGTTTTGACCTATCTGTTACCTAACTAGCAAGTCGTAAAAGGTGTGCGATTTCGCAAAAATACAGTCTTTTGTTTCTTCTTAAACTCGTTTTTGTGTTGCTTTCTCAAACATAATATTGCCTTGGGATATCCCACTATAATTGTTATTTAGACAACTTTTTCAGATCACAGGTAGAGCTCCACAACAAAAATGGCCACCAAGAGATTGAATCAAGCAACGTTGGCGGTGACCATAGAAGTTTTGGAGAAAGAACTTCATAAAGACTTGAAGAATTATGAAACCGCAGCTAATGAAAACAGACTGCAGGAAGCTGAAACTTCGTTTGAGCTGGCCGATGACAGGATGAAACGACTAATCAGAAATTACGAAACAATCATCCCTATGTTGGAACAAGCCCCCGAAGTTCAACAGAAGTACCTGGTGCAGCATGAAGAGTTCGTCGACCGTTTCCACAAAATAACCATCGACTGGAAGAAAAAGAAACCAGCAGTAACAACAAGTATAGCAAGCCCCATACTTCAAGTAGCAGCTGCAAGTGGAAACAATACACCTCCAAGCACAATTACTCCACCGATGAATGCGATGCAACTGCAAGTACCTTCAACCCCGTGGAACATTTCACATCTGTTACCACGGATAGAAATTACCAAGTTTGATGGAGATCTTAGCAAATGGGAGGATTGGTGGGCAATTTTTCGCACACTGATCCACGAGAATCCGTCAATGAGACCCATCGAGAAATTCAGCAGACTGAAATTGCATTTAACGGAGGACGCAGCTGGTGCGATATCGTACTTGGATTTGACAGACAACAATTATATTAAAGCAATAGATATTTTAACTGGGAAATACAACAAGCCGAGATCGGTAAAAGCAGACCATTATATTGCCATCACAGAACTTCCAAAAATAGAACATCAAGAAGACTTTAAAGGACTACGGAAACTACATGACAAGGCAATGGGCCATGCTTTAAACCTCGGCAGTCTAGACCAACAAACAGCTCAGAATGAAGCAATTATGGAAATCTTGACCAGAAAACTGCCAATTGAACTAAAATCCCGATGGCATGGCAAAACCAGGCAGTTCAACAAGACATTAGAAGATTTCTTTACCTTCATTGACTCAATAGCTGCAGATTGGGAGTATGCTTACTCAACCGAGAAGCAAGAGAAGAAGAAGACAAGACCAGAAACAAGCGAAAAAACGCAAAAAGTTACATTTGCTACCACACCTACGGCAGCTGAACTAGCAGTCACAGGCACTGCTACAGAATATAAAGACAGGAAACAGAACCCTACGGTCAAAAGAAGATGTTTATTCTGCAATGATAAACATTCACCGGCTAAATGTGATATCACCCTAGAGAAGAAACTGGAGCTAATCAAGAAAGAAAAAAGGTGTTGGAAGTGCCTGGGACAAAATCATCAGGTGAGAGAGTGTTGGAGTACAAGAAAATGCTACAAGTGCGGAATGGGTCACCACACGTCTATCTGCAACAAGGCAGTTAAACCGAAATCGGTGACAGCAACTGTGGCAGCGTCTCCAATGTTAAAAGTAGCAGATGGCGCTCCTCTCTCAATCGAAGCACGCCTATTTGGTGGCGTATACGTCCAAACGGCAACAGTGGTAGTGGAGGGCCCAAACGGGTGGCATAAAGCTATCGCCTATATCGATCAAGGATCGAATGCAACCCTTGTTAGAAGTGAATTGGCACAGACTTTAGGGCTACAAGAAGTCGGGAAAATTAATCTGAAGCTGCAAGCAGTGGGACACATCCATCCAGAAAAGGAAAGAAGCGTAAGAAAGCTACGACTTCGCGGAACAATCCCACAGGCGGAAGATATTGAACTTGAAGCAATAGAGCAACCCGAAATCGGGAAAATTGCTGGGTCGAGTAAGACAGAATTCGTCAGCGAACTTTGGAGACAAGGATACCAACTAGCCGACGACAGAATATTGAGCGGAAAAGCAGGACCCTGCCAAATAGACATCTTGATCGGAGCGAATCAAGTCTGGAAGGTTCTCGGCTCAAAACAGATCGTGTCGAATACAGGTATTCGAGCGATAGAAAGTAAATTGGGATGGCTATTACTAGGGCAAGATGAGAAGGTGGCGTTATCGTCCACAACGGCTATCAGCTTTCTCTTAAAAGCTAAACTAGGAACACCCAAAGATTTACATGAAGAGACTGACCCGAAAAAAGAAGAAATCGATTTTGCCAGATGGTGGAAACTAGAGAGTCTAGATCCACTGGAAAAGGTGCCACTTTCAGTACAGTGGAAGACCTATGCACGAGTCCATCACTCAAGGTGATGATGGACATTATGTAGCACCGCTCCCATGGAATGGGAACAAAAAATACCTCAGCAAGAATGAAGCCATGGCAGAAGGTCAGGCAAAGGCACTGATAAGAAGATTGGACAGAGACCAGGAGATGAAGACTTCATACGAAGCCGAGTTCAGCAAATTAAAGGAACTTAGGTTCATTTCCAAGGCGGATACGTCATTCGACGGTATCTACACGGTTCTGCCCCATCATCCGGTTGTCAGAAAAGACAAAACCACCAGCAGAGTAAGGCCAGTTTTCAATGGTTCAGCAAAACCGAAAACGGGTTTCAGCGCCAATGATTGCCTAGAAGAAGGACCCAATCTGAACCCAGACATTCTTGACATCATGTTACAGTTTAGGCTCAACCCCATTGCCTGGACAGCTGACATTAGACAAGCGTTTCTAATGGTGAAACTGCTTAAAGAAGACGCGGAAGCGTTAAGGTTTTTTCTAGAGGATGAAAACGTCCCAGGATCACTGCAACTTTATAAATGGAACAGGCTTCCATTTGGACTCACATGCAGCCCGGCAGTGCTCAGGACCGTCCTGAAGAAACATTTGGAGTCCTATGACGGTGACTTAGCAGAAATCAGCAAGCAAATTCTACGCCACCTATATGTAGATGACTACTTGTCGAATGCATCTACAGTAGAAGAAGCAATGGCCGTAATCGGAATTGTGCTGAAACTTTTTGCTGACGCAAACATGGACTTAAGAAAATGGGTAACAAACAGCAAACAACTGCGTAGATATCTACAAAAACAAGGCCTAACCAATGACTCCGACAAGTCGCACTCATGTCTTAATTTAGACCCACAAAAAGTGCTTGGAGTTAGATGGAATACTAGCACGGATTGCTTTTATTTCAAGGCAGATGTTATCGTAGACGCAGCAGCAAAAGTTCAAATGTTGACTAAACGAGCTTTTGCAAAAATTTCAACAAAATTGTTCGATCCACTTGGATTAATTGGACCTGTAACGCTCCAATTTAAGCTTCTTTTTCAAGAATTGTGGGAATTCAAGATTGGATGGGACGAGAAGGTGCCCGAAGAAACGGAAAGCCGTTTCAGGACAATTGTTGAAGATTTAAAATACATTGACAAGATTCAAGTGCCAAGAATGATTTCTATGGCACCTAGCAAACACACGCAAGAACTGCATGTTTTTTGTGACGCTTCAACCAAAGCGTATGGAGCTGTTGCTTACGTGAAATCAAGACATCCAGAATTCATTCGGCTAATTTGCTGCAAAACCAGAGCAGCACCACTCCCGAAGAACGAGGTTTCTCTACCACGGTTAGAGTTACTTAGTGCCGAACTCGGCAGTGTTCTAGCTGAAAGAATCGTCAACGCAGTTGACAAAGTAAATTGGGAAGTGCATTTATGGACTGACTCAATGGCAACCCTTGGATGGATTCGCGGAGAAGCAAACCGTTGGAAGATGTTCGTCAGAAACAGAGTTGAAGCCATCCAGAAGAGGTTTGGGCCAGATCACTGGAAACATTGTCCGGGGAAGGACAACCCAGCAGACCACGCATCAAGAAGCTTGACAGCAAAGAAGTTAGTTGCGGCTTCTTCCTGGTGGGGAGGTCCCTCCTGGCTGAAACTAGAAAAGACGGAATGGCCGCAACAAGATATGCCGACATCAGAAGTAATGCAATTGATGGAGATCGAAGCAAAATTGAAGCAGAAACTGCAAATCCTTGCAGCTAACAGTACTTCGGATTGGTTTGACGTACTCGTATCAAGAGCAAGCAGTTATCTGAGAGTTTTACGTACAATCGCCTGGATGTTTAGGATTTTTAGGAAGGAGTCGCCCGGCAAAGCAACTGAAATGATCAGGGGAGTGGAAGTTTCCTGTCTCTCTGTTCACGAAATCGCCGTCGCCGAGAACTTCATCTTAAAACTCATTCAAAAAAGGGCATTTGCAGAAATCTACGAGTCCTTGCAAAAGGGAAAACCACATGGTAAACTGCTTCACGGTATTGATACGCTCAGGCCCATTTGGGATGCAAAGGAGCAACTCATCCGAGTGACTGGAAGAATAGGCCCGGCCCTAAAAGAACTGCTCATCGATCCACCCATCCTTCTTCCATCAAACGAGAGGATTGTCGACATGATGATTTACTATCATCATGTTAAACGGAAGCATGCTGGTGTCCAAAACACTCTGACGTTCTTACGAAATCGTTTTTGGATCATTCGTGCACGCCAACGGATTAAAAGTGTCATAAAAAAGTGTGTAAAGTGCCAACGAGTTCAATCGCGTCCCTTTAATGAAGAAACTGCTGCAATGCCATTGGATCGAACCAAGAAAGCGCAGCCATTTGAAGTGATCGGGATCGACTACTTCGGCCCAATGTATGTGCTAGAAGAAGTGATTCTTATTGAAAAGGACAGTGATGGGAACGATATCGAGAAAACTCGTGTTGGTGAAAAGAAAGTGCATGCGTGCTTGTTTACTTGTGCAGTCACAAGGGCTGTGCATTTGGAGCTTGTTACTGATCTGACAACACAAACCTTTATGTACGCGTTAAGAAGAATGATGTCACGCCGAGAAGATTGTAAAATTATCTACAGTGACAACGCGTCAACGTTTACTTGTGCCGCAAAACTAGTGACGGAAGATCCTACCCTAGCCAACTGGCTCTCAAGTAAGGGTATAGAATGGAAGTTTTCTCCAAGCCTAGCTCCATGGTGGGGTGGGTTTTGGGAGAGGATGGTCCGCTCCGTTAAAGAACCGCTAAGAAAGGTGCTGGGGAAAATGAAGGTTAGTTTCGACCAACTTCACACCATACTGGTGGAAATTGAAGCTATCGTGAATTCACGGCCCCTAACTTATGTTTCTGGCGACGCACATTCCTACGAAGTTTTGTCTCCACAAAAGTTGCTGACCGGAAGACAACCTGGAGCTACATCAGAGTCACCCGACTCAACGAAGATGAGCCGTAATGACCTCATCGAGCTGGACAAGCAGAGGAGCGAACACGCCTTAACATGGTGGAGGCTGTGGCAAGAGTCATACCTGTCTGATCTTAAGCGATTTCACTGTCGCAAGGGAAAAGGCACCAGAATTCCGCGTGTTGGCGAAATCGTCCTGCTAAAAGAACCTAACATCAAACGTGTTTCGTGGCCGACAGCTATTGTTACAGGAGTGATACCTGGAACCGACGCCAAGGTGCGAGCGGTTGTTTTACGACTACGTTCGGGTAAGGAAACCACCAGGAGCATCCAGACTGTCTATCCACTAGAAGTTCAAGCCGATATCGACACGCCCGTCGACGATACCGGAATCGGCACAGTGGAGAAGAATACGTCTACAAGAAAGAAGAATCCGCTCCGTAAGAAGAATTTGGAATCGCGCGAGGACGCTGGCGATTCCGGCGGGGAGGATGTTGCGGATTGTAAAAACCCACAAGAAGAAAGAGTATCCAAGTTTGGAAGGCCCGTCAGACGGCCTACTGTTTCTGATTTATGATTTGTGTTATAATTGTAAACCTTGTGTAGGCCGCCAGGGGCGCTGCCAAGCAGAGCCTTCTTGGTGGCCGATATCGGCAATAGCCGTTGTTAGAATTTTTCCCTGTGTAAAGGCAGACGCCATTTCTTGTGTCAAAACTCAGTTTCAAATAAACCAGTGGTAGAACCTGCCTAAGTTAATTTACAAAGGTATTGAATCGCAGGTATTAGAGTTGACAATTAGATTTAAATACTTTTCATGATGCTGTTTACATATAGAACTAAAAACTCATGGTATAACAGTGTATTCACATTGAATACAAGTATATTCTTTGCAGTTTACATATAGAAGTAAAAACTCATGGTATAACAGTGTATTCACATTGAATACAAGTATATTCCATGCAGTTTACATATAGAAGTAAAAACTCATGGTATAACAGTGTATTCACATTGAATACAAGTATATTTGATGCTGTTTACATATAGAAGTAAAAACTCATGGTATAACAGTGTATTCACATTGAATACATGTATATTCCATGCAGTTTACATATAGAAGTAAAAACTCATGGTATAACAGTGTATTCACATTGAATACAAGTATATTCCATGCAGTTTACATATAGAAGTAAAAACTCATGGTATAACAGTGTATTCACATTGAATACAAGTATATTCCATGCAGTTTACATATAGAAGTAAAAACTCATGGTATAACAGTGTATTCACATTGAATACAAGTATATTCCATGCAGTTTACATATAGAAGTAAAAACTCATGGTATAACAGTGTATTCACATTGAATACAAGTATATTTGATGCTGTTTACATATTGAACTAAAAACTCATGGTATAACAGTGTATTCACATTGAATACAAGTATATTTGATGCTGTTTACATATAGAAGTAAAAACTCATGGTATAACAGTGTATTCACATTGAATACAAGTATATTCCATGCAGTTTACATATAGAAGTAAAAACTCATGGTATAACAGTGTATTCACATTGAATACAAGTATATTTGATGCTGTTTACATATAGAAGTAAAAACTCATGGTATAACAGTGTATTCACATTGAATACAAGTATATTTGATGCTGTTTACATATTGAACTAAAAACTCATGGTATAACAGTGTATTCACATTGAATACAAGTATATTTGATGCTGTTTACATATAGAACTAAAAACTCATGGTATAACAGTGTATTCACATTGAATACATGTATATTCCATGCAGTTTACATATAGAAGTAAAAACTCATGGTATAACAGTGTATTCACATTGAATACAAGTATATTCCATGCAGTTTACATATAGAAGTAAAAACTCATGGTATAACAGTGTATTCACATTGAATACAAGTATATTCCATGCAGTTTACATATAGAAGTAAAAACTCATGGTATAACAGTGTATTCACATTGAATACAAGTATATTCCATGCAGTTTACATATAGAAGTAAAAACTCATGGTATAACAGTGTATTCACATTGAATACAAGTATATTCCATGCAGTTTACATATAGAAGTAAAAACTCATGGTATAACAGTGTATTCACATTGAATACAAGTATATTTGATGCTGTTTACATATAGAACTAAAAACTCATGGTATAACAGTGTATTCACATTGAATACAAGTATATTCGATGCTGTTTACATATAGAAGTAAAAACTCATGGTATAACAGTGTATTCACATTGAATACAAGTATATTCCATGCAGTTTACATATAGAAGTAAAAACTCATGGTATAACAGTGTATTCACATTGAATACAAACAGTGTATTCACATTGAATACAAGTATATTTGATGTTGTTTACATATAGAACTAAAAACTCATGGTATAACAGTGTATTCACATTGAATACAAGTATATTCCATGATGCAGTTTACATATAGAAGTAAAAACTCATGGTATAAGTGTAAAAAAAGAAAAATAAATCATAACAGTGTATTCACATTGAATACAAGTATATTCCATGCAGTTTACATATAGAAGTAAAAACTCATGGTATAACAGTGTATTCACATTGAATACAAGTATATTCCATGCTGTTTACATATAGAAGTAAAAACTCATGGTATAACAGTGTATTCACATTGAATACAAGTATATTCCATGCTGTTTACATATAGAAGTAAAAACTCATGGTATAACAGTGTATTCACATTGAATACAAGTATATTTAAATGCAGTTTACATATAGAAGTAAAAACTCATGGTATAACAGTGTATTCACATTGAATACAAGTATATTCTATGCTGTTTACATATAGAAGTAAAAACTCATGGTATAACAGTGTATTCACATTGAATACAAGTATATTCCATGCAGTTTACATATAGAAGTAAAAACTCATGGTATAACAGTGTATTCACATTGAATACAAGTATATTTGATGCTGTTTACATATAGAAGTAAAAACTCATGGTATAACAGTGTATTCACATTGAATACAAGTATATTCCATGCAGTTTACATATAGAAGTAAAAACTCATGGTATAACAGTGTATTCACATTGAATACAAGTATATTCCATGCAGTTTACATATAGAAGTAAAAACTCATGGTATAACAGTGTATTCACATTGAATACAAGTATATTCCATGCAGTTTACATATAGAAGTAAAAACTCATGGTATAACAGTGTATTCACATTGAATACAAGTATATTCGATGCTGTTTACATATAGAAGTAAAAACTCATGGTATAACAGTGTATTCACATTGAATACAAGTATATTCCATGCAGTTTACATATAGAAGTAAAAACTCATGGTATAACAGTGTATTCACATTGAATACAAGTATATTTGATGCTGTTTACATATAGAACTAAAAACTCATGGTATAACAGTGTATTCACATTGAATACATGTATATTCCATGCAGTTTACATATAGAAGTAAAAACTCATGGTATAACAGTGTATTCACATTGAATACAAGTATATTTGATGCAGTTTACATATAGAAGTAAAAACTCATGGTATAACAGTGTATTCACATTGAATACAAGTATATTCCATGCAGTTTACATATAGAAGTAAAAACTCATGGTATAACAGTGTATTCACATTGAATACAAGTATATTTGATGCTGTTTACATATAGAAGTAAAAACTCATGGTATAACAGTGTATTCACATTGAATACAAGTATATTTGATGCTGTTTACATATAGAAGTAAAAACTCATGGTATAACAGTGTATTCACATTGAATACAAGTATATTAAATGCAGTTTACATATAGAAGTAAAAACTCATGGTATAACAGTGTATTCACATTGAATACAAGTATATTCTATGCAGTTTACATATAGAAGTAAAAACTCATGGTATAACAGTGTATTCACATTGAATACAAGTATATTCCATGCAGTTTACATATAGAAGTAAAAACTCATGGTATAACAGTGTATTCACATTGAATACAAGTATATTTGATGCTGTTTACATATAGAACTAAAAACTCATGGTATAACAGTGTATTCACATTGAATACAAGTATATTCCATGCAGTTTACATATAGAAGTAAAAACTCATGGTATAACAGTGTATTCACATTGAATACAAGTATATTCCATGCAGTTTACATATAGAAGTAAAAACTCATGGTATAACAGTGTATTCACATTGAATACAAGTATATTCCATGCAGTTTACATATAGAAGTAAAAACTCATGGTATAACAGTGTATTCACATTGAATACAAGTATATTCGATGCTGTTTACATATTGAAGTAAAAACTCATGGTATAACAGTGTATTCACATTGAATACAAGTATATTCCATGCAGTTTACATATAGAAGTAAAAACTCATGGTATAACAGTGTATTCACATTGAATACAAGTATATTCCATGCAGTTTACATATAGAAGTAAAAACTCATGGTATAACAGTGTATTCACATTGAATACAAGTATATTCCATGCAGTTTACATATAGAAGTAAAAACTCATGGTATAACAGTGTATTCACATTGAATACAAGTATATTCCATGCAGTTTACATATAGAAGTAAAAACTCATGGTATAACAGTGTATTCACATTGAATACAAGTATATTTGATGCTGTTTACATATAGAACTAAAAACTCATGGTATAACAGTGTATTCACATTGAATACAAGTATATTTGATGCTGTTTACATATAGAAGTAAAAACTCATGGTATAACAGTGTATTCACATTGAATACAAGTATATTCCATGCAGTTTACATATAGAAGTAAAAACTCATGGTATAACAGTGTATTCACATTGAATACAAGTATATTCGATGCAGTTTACATATAGAAGTAAAAACTCATGGTATAACAGTGTATTCACATTGAATACAAGTATATTCCATGCAGTTTACATATAGAAGTAAAAACTCATGGTATAACAGTGTATTCACATTGAATACAAGTATATTCCATGCAGTTTACATATAGAAGTAAAAACTCATGGTATAACAGTGTATTCACATTGAATACAAGTATATTCCATGCAGTTTACATATAGAAGTAAAAACTCATGGTATAACAGTGTATTCACATTGAATACAAGTATATTTGATGCTGTTTACATATAGAAGTAAAAACTCATGGTATAACAGTGTATTCACATTGAATACAAGTATATTCCATGCTGTTTACATATAGAAGTAAAAACTCATGGTATAACAGTGTATTCACATTGAATACAAGTATATTCCATGCAGTTTACATATAGAAGTAAAAACTCATGGTATAACAGTGTATTCACATTGAATACAAGTATATTTGCATGCTGTTTACATATAGAACTAAAAACTCATGGTATAACAGTGTATTCACATTGAATACAAGTATATTCCATGCAGTTTACATATAGAAGTAAAAACTCATGGTATAACAGTGTATTCACATTGAATACAAGTATATTCCATGCAGTTTACATATAGAAGTAAAAACTCATGGTATAACAGTGTATTCACATTGAATACAAGTATATTCCATGCAGTTTACATATAGAAGTAAAAACTCATGGTATAACAGTGTATTCACATTGAATACAAGTATATTTGATGCTGTTTACATATAGAACTAAAAACTCATGGTTAAACAGTGTATTCACATTGAATACAAGTATATTTGATGCTGTTTACATATAGAACTAAAAACTCATGGTATAACAGTGTATTCACATTGAATACAAGTATATTCCATGCAGTTTACATATAGAAGTAAAAACTCATGGTATAACAGTGTATTCACATTGAATACAAGTATATTCCATGCAGTTTACATATAGAAGTAAAAACTCATGGTATAACAGTGTATTCACATTGAATACAAGTATATTTGATGCTGTTTACATATAGAACTAAAAACTCATGGTATAACAGTGTATTCACATTGAATACAAGTATATTCCATGCAGTTTACATATAGAAGTAAAAACTCATGGTATAACAGTGTATTCACATTGAATACAAGTATATTACCATGCAGTTTACATATAGAAGTAAAAACTCATGGTATAACAGTGTATTCACATTGAATACAAGTATATTCCATGCAGTTTACATATAGAAGTAAAAACTCATGGTATAACAGTGTATTCACATTGAATACAAGTATATTCCATGCAGTTTACATATAGAACTAAAAACTCATGGTATAACAGTGTATTCACATTGAATACAAGTATATTCCATGCTGTTTACATATAGAAGTAAAAACTCATGGTATAACAGTGTATTCACATTGAATACAAGTATATTCCATGCAGTTTACATATAGAAGTAAAAACTCATGGTATAACAGTGTATTCACATTGAATACAAGTATATTCCATGCAGTTTACATATAGAAGTAAAAACTCATGGTATAACAGTGTATTCACATTGAATACAAGTATATTCCATGCAGTTTACATATAGAAGTAAAAACTCATGGTATAACAGTGTATTCACATTGAATACAAGTATATTCCATGCAGTTTACATATAAGAAAGTAAAAACATCACAAAACAGATATTGTTTACAGAAGTAAAAACTCATGGTATAACAGTGATTATTCACATTGAATACAAGTATATTCCATGCAGTTTACATATAGAAGTAAAAACTCATGGTATAACAGTGTATTCACATTGAATACAAGTATATTCCATGCTGTTTACATATAGAACTAAAAACTCATGGTATAACAGTGTATTCACATTGAATACAAGTATATTCCATGCAGTTTACATATAAGAACTAAAAACTCATGGGTATAACAGTGTATTCACATTGAATACAAGTATATTCCATGCAGTTTACATATAAAAGTAAAAACTCATGGGTATAACAGTGTATTCACATTGAATACAAGTATATTCGATGCTGTTTACATATAGAAGTAAAAACTCATGGTATAACAGTGTATTCACATTGAATACAAGTATATTTGATGCTGTTTACATATAGAACTAAAAACTCATGGTATAACAGTGTATTCACATTGAATACAAGTATATTCCATGCAGTTTACATATAGAAGTAAAAACTCATGGTATAACAGTGTATTCACATTGAATACAAGTATATTCCATGCAGTTTACATATAGAAGTAAAAACTCATGGTATAACAGTGTATTCACATTGAATACAAGTATATTCGATGCTGTTTACATATAGAACTAAAAACTCATGGTATAACAGTGTATTCACATTGAATACAAGTATATTTGATGCTGTTTACATATAGAACTAAAAACTCATGGTATAACAGTGTATTCACATTGAATACAAGTATATTCCATGCAGTTTACATATAGAACTAAAAACTCATGGTATAACAGTGTATTCACATTGAATACAAGTATATTCCATGCAGTTTACATATAGAAGTAAAAACTCATGGTATAACAGTGTATTCACATTGAATACAAGTATATTTGATGCTGTTTACATATGAACTAAAAACTCATGGTATAACAGTGTATTCACATTGAATACAAGTATATTCCATGCAGTTTACATATAAGGTAAAAACTCATGGTATAACAGTGTATTCACATTGAATACAAGTATATTCCATGCAGTTTACATATAGAAGTAAAAACTCATGGTATAACAGTGTATTCACATTGAATACAAGTATATTCCATGCAGTTTACATATAGAAGTAAAAACTCATGGTATAACAGTGTATTCACATTGAATACAAGTATATTTGATGCTGTTTACATATTGAACTAAAAACTCATGGTATAACAGTGTATTCACATTGAATACAAGTATATTCGATGCTGTTTACATATAGAAGTAAAAACTCATGGTATAACAGTGTATTCACATTGAATACAAGTATATTCCATGCAGTTTACATATGAGTAAAAACTCATGGTATAACAGTGTATTCACATTGAATACAAGTATATTCCATGCAGTTTACATATAGAATGAAAAACTCATGGTATAACAGTGTATTCACATTGAATACAAGTATATTCCATGCAGTTTACATATAGAAATAAAACTCATGGTATAACAGTGTATTCAATTGAATACAAGTATATTCGATGCTGTTTACATATAGAAGTAAAAACTCATGGTATAACAGTGTATTCACATTGAATACCTTGCAAGAGTATATTCCCTACCCAGCCACGAGTTGCATGTAAGAAGTAAAAACTCGCTTGGGTATGTGGTGTATTGTTTGTTTGTTATTATTGTTTTGGAGGTTTTTGCAACCTTTTGGCTTTTTGGGTATTGTGCTTTA
>NW_025533403.1:0-21710 GCF_020631705.1 Daphnia magna | reverse complement strand
CAATTCAATGTGAATACACTGTTATACCATGAGTTTTTACTTCTATATGTAAACAGCATCAAATATACTTGTATTCAATGTGAATACACTGTTATACCATGAGTTTTTACTTCTATATGTAAACAGCATCAAATATACTTGTATTCAATGTGAATACACTGTTATACCATGAGTTTTTACTTCTATATATAAACTGCATGGAATATACTTGTATTCAATGTGAATACACTGTTATACCATGAGTTTTTACTTCTATATATGTAAACAGCATCAAATATACTTGTATTCAATGTGAATACACTGTTATACCATGAGTTTTTACTTCTATATGTAAACAGCATGAAATATACTTGTATTCAATGTGAATACACTGTTATACCATGAGTTTTTACTTCTATATGTAAACTGCATGGAATATACTTGTATTCAATGTGAATACACTGTTATACCATGAGTTTTTACTTCTATATGTAAACAGCATCAAATATACTTGTATTCAATGTGAATACACTGTTATACCATGAGTTTTTACTTCTATATGTAAACTGCATGGAATATACTTGTATTCAATGTGAATACACTGTTATACCATGAGTTTTTACTTCTATATGTAAACTGCATGGAATATACTTGTATTCAATGTGAATACACTGTTATACCATGAGTTTTTACTTCTATATGTAAACTGCATGGAATATACTTGTATTCAATGTGAATACACTGTTATACCATGAGTTTTTACTTCTATATGTAAACTGCATGGAATATACTTGTATTCAATGTGAATACACTGTTATACCATGAGTTTTTACTTCTATATGTAAACTGCATGGAATATATCTTGTATTCAATGTGAATACACTGTTATACCATGAGTTTTTACTTCTATATGTTAACAGCATCAAATATACTTGTATTCAATGTGAATACACTGTTATACCATGAGTTTTTACTTCTATATGTAAACTGCATGGAATATACTTGTATTCAATGTGAATACACTGTTATACCATGAGTTTTTACTTCTATATGTAAACTGCATGGAATATACTTGTATTCAATGTGAATACACTGTTATACCATGAGTTTTTACTTCTATATGTAAACTGCATGGAATATACTTGTATTCAATGTGAATACACTGTTATACCATGAGTTTTTACTTCTATATGTAAACAGCATCAAATATACTTGTATTCAATGTGAATACACTGTTATACCATGAGTTTTTACTTCTATATGTAAACAGCATCAAATATACTTGTATTCAATGTGAATACACTGTTATACCATGAGTTTTTACTTCTATATGTAAACTGCATGGAATATACTTGTATTCAATGTGAATACACTGTTATACCATGAGTTTTTACTTCTATATGTAAACTGCATGGAATATACTTGTATTCAATGTGAATACACTGTTATACCATGAGTTTTTACTTCTATATGTAAACAGCATCAAATATACTTGTATTCAATGTGAATACACTGTTATACCATGAGTTTTTACTTCCTATATGTAAACAGCATCAAATATACTTGTATTCAATGTGAATACACTGTTATACCATGAGTTTTTACTTCTATATGTAAACTGCATGGAATATACTTGTATTCAATGTGAATACACTGTTATACCATGAGTTTTTACTTCTATATGTAAACAGCATCAAATATACTTGTATTCAATGTGAATACACTGTTATACCATGAGTTTTTACTTCTATATGTAAACAGCATGAAATATACTTGTATTCAATGTGAATACACTGTTATACCATGAGTTTTTACTTCTAATATGTAAACTGCATGGAATATACTTGTATTCAATGTGAATACACTGTTATACCATGAGTTTTTACTTCTATATGTAAACAGCATCAAATATACTTGTATTCAATGTGAATACACTGTTATACCATGAGTTTTTACTTCTATATGTAAACTGCATGGAATATACTTGTATTCAATGTGAATACACTGTTATACCATGAGTTTTTACTTCTATATAGTAAACTGCATGGAATATACTTGTATTCAATGTGAATACACTGTTATACCATGAGTTTTAACTTCTATATGTAAACTGCATGGAATATACTTGTATTCAATGTGAATACACTGTTATACCATGAGTTTTTACTTCTATATGTAAACTGCATGGAATATACTTGTATTCAATGTGAATACACTGTTATACCATGAGTTTTTACTTCTATATGTAAACTGCATGGAATATACTTGTATTCAATGTGAATACACTGTTATACCATGAGTTTTTACTTCTATATGTAAACAGCATCAAATATACTTGTATTCAATGTGAATACACTGTTATACCATGAGTTTTTACTTCTATATGTAAACTGCATGGAATATACTTGTATTCAATGTGAATACACTGTTATACCATGAGTTTTTACTTCTATATGTAAACTGCATGGAATATACTTGTATTCAATGTGAATACACTGTTATACCATGAGTTTTTACTTCTATATAGTAAACTGCATGGAATATACTTGTATTCAATGTGAATACACTGTTATACCTATGAGTTTTTACTTCTATATGTAAACTGCATGAAATATACTTGTATTCAATGTGAATACACTGTTATACCATGAGTTTTTACTTCTATATGTAAACAGCATCAAATATACTTGTATTCAATGTGAATACACTGTTATACCATGAGTTTTTACTTCTATATGTAAACAGCATCAAATATACTTGTATTCAATGTGAATACACTGTTATACCATGAGTTTTTACTTCTATATGTAAACAGCATCAGAATATACTTGTATTCAATGTGAATACACTGTTATACCATGAGTTTTTACTTCTATATGTAAACTGCATGGAATATACTTGTATTCAATGTGAATACACTGTTATACCATGAGTTTTTACTTCTATATGTAAACAGCATCAAATATACTTGTATTCAATGTGAATACACTGTTATACCATGAGTTTTTACTTCTATATGTAAACTGCATGGAATATACTTGTATTCAATGTGAATACACTGTTATACCATGAGTTTTTACTTCTATATGTAAACTGCATCAAATATACTTGTATTCAATGTGAATACACTGTTATACCATGAGTTTTTACTTCTATATGTAAACAGCATCAAATATACTTGTATTCAATGTGAATACACTGTTATACCATGAGTTTTTACTTCTATATGTAAACTGCATCAAATATACTTGTATTCAATGTGAATACACTGTTATACCATGTGTTTTTACTTCTATATGTAAACTGCATCAAATATACTTGTATTCAATGTGAATACACTGTTATACCATGAGTTTTTACTTCTATATGTAAACTGCATCAAATATACTTGTATTCAATGTGAATACACTGTTATACCATGAGTTTTTACTTCTATATGTAAACAGCATCAAATATACTTGTATTCAATGTGAATACACTGTTATACCATGAGTTTTTACTTCTATATGTAAACTGCATGGAATATACTTGTATTCAATGTGAATACACTGTTATACTATGAGTTTTTACTTCTATATGTAAACTGCATGGAATATACTTGTATTCAATGTGAATACACTGTTATACCATGAGTTTTTACTTCTATATGTAAACAGCATCAAATATACTTGTATTCAATGTGAATACACTGTTATACCATGAGTTTTTACTTCTATATGTAAACAGCATCAAATATACTTGTATTCAATGTGAATACACTGTTATACCATGAGTTTTTACTTCTATATGTAAACTGCATGGAATATACTTGTATTCAATGTGAATACACTGTTATACCATGAGTTTTTACTTCTATATGTAAACTGCATGGAATATACTTGTATTCAATGTGAATACACTGTTATACCATGAGTTTTTACTTCTATATGTAAACAGCATCAAATATACTTGTATTCAATGTGAATACACTGTTATACCATGAGTTTTTACTTCTATATGTAAACAGCATGGAATATACTTGTATTCAATGTGAATACACTGTTATACCATGAGTTTTTACTTCTATATGTAAACTGCATGGAATATACTTGTATTCAATGTGAATACACTGTTATACCATGAGTTTTTACTTCTATATGTAAACAGCATCAAATATACTTGTATTCAATGTGAATACACTGTTATACCATGAGTTTTTACTTCTATATGTAAACTGCATCAAATATACTTGTATTCAATGTGAATACACTGTTATACCATGAGTTTTTACTTCTATATGTAAACAGCATCAAATATACTTGTATTCAATGTGAATACACTGTTATACCATGAGTTTTTACTTCTATATGTAAACAGCATCAAATATACTTGTATTCAATGTGAATACACTGTTATACCATGAGTTTTTACTTCTATATGTAAACTGCATGGAATATACTTGTATTCAATGTGAATACACTGTTATACCATGAGTTTTTACTTCTATATGTAAACAGCATCAAATATACTTGTATTCAATGTGAATACACTGTTATACCATGAGTTTTTACTTCTATATGTAAACAGCATCAAATATACTTGTATTCAATGTGAATACACTGTTATACCATGAGTTTTTACTTCTATATGTAAACTGCATGGAATATACTTGTATTCAATGTGAATACACTGTTATACCATGAGTTTTTACTTCTATATGTAAACAGCATCAAATATACTTGTATTCAATGTGAATACACTGTTATACCATGAGTTTTTACTTCTATATGTAAAATGCATCAAATATACTTGTATTCAATGTGAATACACTGTTATACCATGGAGTTTTTACTTCTATATGTAAACAGCATCAAATATACTTGTATTCAATGTGAATACACTGTTATACCATGAGTTTTTACTTCTATATGCAAACAGCATCAAATATACTTGTATTCAATGTGAATACACTGTTATACCATGAGTTTTTACTTCTATATGTAAACTGCATGGAATATACTTGTATTCAATGTGAATACACTGTTATACCATGAGTTTTTACTTCTATATGTAAACAGCATGAAATATACTTGTATTCAATGTGAATACACTGTTATACCATGAGTTTTTACTTCTATATGTAAACTGCATGGAATATACTTGTATTCAATGTGAATACACTGTTATACCATGAGTTTTTACTTCTATATGTAAACTGCTTGGAATATACAGTGGGTACCGAAAGTATCCGTACGGCTGAGAGGATCAGTAGGGAAAACGCGTTTTTCAAAACGCTCCCATAAATAGAATTCTCGGTGGAATTCAATAAAAAAATTTCGTAAGGTTAATATTAGGGTGGGGTTTCATGTGATTTTTTTTTAGAATTTTTCAACAACGCGATATGTGGTTTGTATCGCGTTCCAAAAGTATCCGTACGGCCGAGAGGCCTAGTAGGGAATGGGCTTACTTTGGAAGCCTGTTATTCGGTAACTACCTAATATTATAGGGTGGGAAAGTTCTTAAAAAAAAGAGCTGCATTAGCTCTATATGTGATTATCAGAACATATTTTTTGAGTTTCATTTATAGTAATGAAATTCAATATGAAAACACGGATTATAATTTTTCCGTTTTTTCTCCCTCGATTCCCCTTCACCAGTGTTGCCATATCCCAAAATCATTACCCTTTCTCTTTTTTTCTTCCGACGGAAAAAAGATTGCCGTCCCCCCATGAATGCTCGCTAGGGGACGGCAATCTTTTTCCGTAAAGCTGAAAAAAGGGAAAGGGTAATGATTTGGGGATATGGCAACACTGGTGAAGGGGAATCGAGGGGAAAAAACGGAAAATTATAATCCAGTGTTTTCATATTGAATTTCATTACTAAATAAATGAAACTCAAAAAATATGTTCTGATAATCACATATAGAGCTAATGCAGCTCTTTTTTAAGGACTTTCCCTATAATGTTAGGTGGTTACCGAATAACAGGCTTCCAAAGTAGCCCATTCCCTACTGGGCCGACCATGCGGATACTTTTGGAACGCGATACAAACCACATATCGCGTTTTGTGAAAAGATTAAAAAAAAATCACGTGAAACCCCACCCTAATATTAACCTTACGAAATTTTTTATTGAATTCCGCGAAGTTATTATGGGAGCGTTTTGAAAAACGCGTTTTCCCTGATCCTCTCAGCCGTACGGAGACTACCCACTGTACTTGTATTCAATGTGAATACACTGTTATACCATGAGTTTTTACTTCTATATGTAAACTGCATCGAATATACTTGTATTCAATGTGAATACACTGTTATACCATGAGTTTTTACTTCTATATGTAAACTGCATCGAATATACTTGTATTCAATGTGAATACACTGTTATACCATGAGTTTTTACTTCTATATGTAAACTGCATGGAATATACTTGTATTCAATGTGAATACACTGTTATACCATGAGTTTTTACTTCTATATGTAAACAGCATCAAATATACTTGTATTCAATGTGAATACACTGTTATACCATGAGTTTTTACTTCTATATGTAAACAGCATGGAATATACTTGTATTCAATGTGAATACACTGTTATACCATGAGTTTTTACTTCTATATGTAAACTGCATGGAATATACTTGTATTCAATGTGAATACACTGTTATACCATGAGTTTTTACTTCTATATGTAAACAGCATCAAATATACTTGTATTCAATGTGAATACACTGTTATACCATGAGTTTTTACTTCTATATGTAAACTGCATCAAATATACTTGTATTCAATGTGAATACACTGTTATACCATGAGTTTTTACTTCTATATGTAAACAGCATCAAATATACTTGTATTCAATGTGAATACACTGTTATACCATGAGTTTTTACTTCTATATGTAAACAGCATCAAATATACTTGTATTCAATGTGAATACACTGTTATACCATGAGTTTTTACTTCTATATGTACACGCATGGAATATACTTGTATTCAATGTGAATACACTGTTATACCATGAGTTTTTACTTCTATATGTAAACAGCATCAAATATACTTGTATTCAATGTGAATACACTGTTATACCATGAGTTTTTACTTCTATATGTAAACAGCATCAAATATACTTGTATTCAATGTGAATACACTGTTATACCATGAGTTTTTACTTCTATATGTAAACTGCATGGAATATACTTGTATTCAATGTGAATACACTGTTATACCATGAGTTTTTACTTCTATATGTAAACAGCATCAAATATACTTGTATTCAATGTGAATACACTGTTATACCATGAGTTTTTACTTCTATATGTAAACTGCATCAAATATACTTGTATTCAATGTGAATACACTGTTATACCATGAGTTTTTACTTCTATATGTAAACAGCATCAAATATACTTGTATTCAATGTGAATACACTGTTATACCATGAGTTTTTACTTCTATATGTAAACAGCATCAAATATACTTGTATTCAATGTGAATACACTGTTATACCATGAGTTTTTACTTCTATATGTAAACTGCATGGAATATACTTGTATTCAATGTGAATACACTGTTATACCATGAGTTTTTACTTCTATATGTAAACAGCATCAAATATACTTGTATTCAATGTGAATACACTGTTATACCATGAGTTTTTACTTCTATATGTAAACTGCATGGAATATACTTGTATTCAATGTGAATACACTGTTATACCATGAGTTTTTACTTCTATATGTAAACTGCATGGAATATACTTGTATTCAATGTGAATACACTGTTATACCATGAGTTTTTACTTCTATATGTAAACTGCATGGAATATACTTGTATTCAATGTGAATACACTGTTATACCATGAGTTTTTACTTCTATATGTAAACTGCATGGAATATACTTGTATTCAATGTGAATACACTGTTATACCATGAGTTTTTACTTCTATATGTAAACAGCATCAAATATACTTGTATTCAATGTGAATACACTGTTATACCATGAGTTTTTACTTCTATATGTAAACAGCATCAAATATACTTGTATTCAATGTGAATACACTGTTATACCATGAGTTTTTACTTCTATATGTAAACTGCATCAAATATACTTGTATTCAATGTGAATACACTGTTATACCATGAGTTTTTACTTCTATATGTAAACTGCATGGAATATACTTGTATTCAATGTGAATACACTGTTATACCATGAGTTTTTACTTCTATATGTAAACTGCATGGAATATACTTGTATTCAATGTGAATACACTGTTATACCATGAGTTTTTACTTCTATATGTAAACTGCATGGAATATACTTGTATTCAATGTGAATACACTGTTATACCATGAGTTTTTACTTCTATATGTAAACTGCATCAAATATACTTGTATTCAATGTGAATACACTGTTATACCATGAGTTTTTACTTCTATATGTAAACAGCATCAAATATACTTGTATTCAATGTGAATACACTGTTATACCATGAGTTTTTACTTCTATATAGTAAACTGCATGGAATATACTTGTATTCAATGTGAATACACTGTTATACCATGAGTTTTTACTTCTATATGTAAACAGCATCAAATATACTTGTATTCAATGTGAATACACTGTTATACCATGAGTTTTTACTTCTATATGTAAACTGCATCAAATATACTTGTATTCAATGTGAATACACTGTTATACCATGAGTTTTTACTTCTATATGTAAACAGCATCAAATATACTTGTATTCAATGTGAATACACTGTTATACCATGAGTTTTTACTTCTATATGTAAACTGCATCAAATATACTTGTATTCAATGTGAATACACTGTTATACCATGAGTTTTTACTTCTATATGTAAAACTGCATGGAATATACTTGTATTCAATGTGAATACACTGTTATACCATGAGTTTTTACTTCTATATGTAAACTGCATCAAATATACTTGTATTCAATGTGAATACACTGTTATACCATGAGTTTTTACTTCTATATGTAAACAGCATCAAATATACTTGTATTCAATGTGAATACACTGTTATACCATGAGTTTTTACTTCTATATGTAAACAGCATCAAATATACTTGTATTCAATGTGAATACACTGTTATACCATGAGTTTTTACTTCTATATGTAAACAGCATCAAATATACTTGTATTCAATGTGAATACACTGTTATACCATGAGTTTTTACTTCTATATGTAAACTGCATGGAATATACTTGTATTCAATGTGAATACACTGTTATACCATGTAGTTTTTACTTCTATATGTAAACAGCATCAAATATACTTGTATTCAATGTGAATACACTGTTATACCATGAGTTTTTACTTCTATATGTAAACAGCATCAAATATACTTGTATTCAATGTGAATACACTGTTATACCATGAGTTTTTACTTCTATATGTAAACTGCATGGAATATACTTGTATTCAATGTGAATACACTGTTATACCATGAGTTTTTACTTCTATATGTAAACAGCATCAAATATACTTGTATTCAATGTGAATACACTGTTATACTATGAGTTTTTACTTCTATATGTAAACAGCATCAAATATACTTGTATTCAATGTGAATACACTGTTATACCATGAGTTTTTACTTCTATATGTAAACAGCATCAAATATACTTGTATTCAATGTGAATACACTGTTATACCATGAGTTTTTACTTCTATATGTAAACTGCATGGAATATACTTGTATTCAATGTGAATACACTGTTATACCATGAGTTTTTACTTCTATATGTAAACTGCATGGAATATACTTTGTATTCAATGTGAATACACTGTTATACCATGAGTTTTTACTTCTATATGTAAACAGCATCAAATATACTTGTATTTAATGTGAATACACTGTTATACCATGAGTTTTTACTTCTATATGTAAACAGCATCAAATATACTTGTATTCAATGTGAATACACTGTTATACCATGAGTTTTTACTTCTATATGTAAACTGCATGGAATATACTTGTATTCAATGTGAATACACTGTTATACCATGAGTTTTTACTTCTATTATGTAAACAGCATCAAATATACTTGTATTCAATGTGAATACACTGTTATACCATGAGTTTTTACTTCTATATGTAAACTGCATCAAATATACTTGTATTCAATGTGAATACACTGTTATACCATGAGTTTTTACTTCTATATGTAAACAGCATCAAATATACTTGTATTCAATGTGAATACACTGTTATACCATGAGTTTTTACTTCTATATGTAAACAGCATCAAATATACTTGTATTCAATGTGAATACACTGTTATACCATGAGTTTTTACTTCTATATGTAAACTGCATGGAATATACTTGTATTCAATGTGAATACACTGTTATACCATGAGTTTTTACTTCTATATGTAAACAGCATCAAATATACTTGTATTCAATGTGAATACACTGTTATACCATGAGTTTTTACTTCTATATGTAAACAGCATCAAATATACTTGTATTCAATGTGAATACACTGTTATACCATGAGTTTTTACTTCTATATGTAAACTGCATGGAATATACTTGTATTCAATGTGAATACACTGTTATACCATGAGTTTTTACTTCTATATGTAAACTGCATCAAATATACTTGTATTCAATGTGAATACACTGTTATACCATGAGTTTTTACTTCTCTATGTAAACAGCATCAAATATACTTGTATTCAATGTGAATACACTGTTATACCATGAGTTTTTACTTCTATATGTAAACAGCATCAAATATACTTGTATTCAATGTGAATACACTGTTATACCATGAGTTTTTACTTCTATATGTAAACTGCATCAAATATACTTGTATTCAATGTGAATACACTGTTATACCATGAGTTTTTACTTCTATATGTAAACAGCATCAAATATACTTGTATTCAATGTGAATACACTGTTATACCATGAGTTTTTACTTCTATATGTAAACTGCATGGAATATACTTGTATTCAATGTGAATACACTGTTATACCATGAGTTTTTACTTCTATATGTAAACTGCATCGAATATACTTGTATTCAATGTGAATACACTGTTATACCATGAGTTTTTACTTCTATATGTGAAACTGCATGGAATATACTTGTATTCAATGTGAATACACTGTTATACCATGAGTTTTTACTTCTATATGTAAACAGCATCAAATATACTTGTATTCAATGTGAATACACTGTTATACCATGAGTTTTTACTTCTATATGTAAACAGCATCAAATATACTTGTATTCAATGTGAATACACTGTTATACCATGAGTTTTTACTTCTATATGTAAACTGCATGGAATATACTTGTATTCAATGTGAATACACTGTTATACCATGAGTTTTTACTTCTATATGTAAACAGCATCAAATATACTTGTATTCAATGTGAATACACTGTTATACCATGAGTTTTTACTTCTATATGTAAACTGCATCAAATATACTTGTATTCAATGTGAATACACTGTTATACCATGAGTTTTTACTTCTATATGTAAACAGCATCAAATATACTTGTATTCAATGTGAATACACTGTTATACCATGAGTTTTTACTTCTATATGTAAACAGCATCAAATATACTTGTATTCAATGTGAATACACTGTTATACCATGAGTTTTACTTCTATATGTAAACTGCATGGAATATACTTGTATTCAATGTGAATACACTGTTATACCATGAGTTTTTACTTCTATATGTAAACAGCATCAAATATACTTGTATTCAATGTGAATACACTGTTATACCATGAGTTTTTACTTCTATATGTAAACAGCATCAAATATACTTGTATTCAATGTGAATACACTGTTATACCATGAGTTTTTACTTCTATATGTAAACTGCATGGAATATACTTGTATTCAATGTGAATACACTGTTATACCATGAGTTTTTACTTCTATATGTAAACTGCATCAAATATACTTGTATTCAATGTGAATACACTGTTATACCATGAGTTTTTACTTCTATATGTAAACAGCATCAAATATACTTGTATTCAATGTGAATACACTGTTATACCATGAGTTTTTACTTCTATATGTAAACAGCATCAAATATACTTGTATTCAATGTGAATACACTGTTATACCATGAGTTTTTACTTCTATATGTAAACTGCATCAAATATACTTGTATTCAATGTGAATACACTGTTATACCATGAGTTTTTACTTCTATATGTAAACAGCATCAAATATACTTGTATTCAATGTGAATACACTGTTATACCATGAGTTTTTACTTCTATATGTAAACTGCATGGAATATACTTGTATTCAATGTGAATACACTGTTATACCATGAGTTTTTACTTCTATATGTAAACTGCATGGAATATACTTGTATTCAATGTGAATACACTGTTATACCATGAGTTTTTACTTCTATATGTAAACTGCATGGAATATACTTGTATTCAATGTGAATACACTGTTATACCATGAGTTTTTACTTCTATATGTAAACTGCATGGAATATACTTGTATTCAATGTGAATACACTGTTATACCATGAGTTTTTACTTCTATATGTAAACTGCATGGAATATACTTGTATTCAATGTGAATACACTGTTATACCATGAGTTTTTACTTCTATATGTAAACAGCATCAAATATTCTTGTATTCAATGTGAATACACTGTTATACCATGAGTTTTTACTTCTATATGTAAACAGCATCAAATATTATTAGAAACGGCTGTCCATTTGGCAAACCCGCTTGACCCCCTTCCCCTCCTTTGAGCAAGTGACGACGCTAGGCTTTTCTTTTAGTCTGGCAACGTGGGTGGGAGTCATCTTAGAAAAGGGGGGGGCTTCCTTTATTCTTCCTTCTTGTCCGTGATCTCGTGGAGTGTGGTAACCCTGTATGTGCTCTGTGTTTCGTATGTGTGTCTCTAATGTTGCTTTGCGTATTCATGGTGTCGCCAACAATATACACTTAGTGCATTATATCTTTTTGATTTTAATAGGTTATGGGCCCAGGACACGCCAATTAATCGACAAGAATGAATCACGAAGCCTCGAGAGAAGTCAACAGAATAACGAAGTTAAGCGGTCCGGAAAAATGGACCTCGTTTAGATATGGGTGTACACTGCTGCTGCAACGAGCACGTGTTCTCAACGTCGTCACGAGACTTGAACCTCGACCCGAACCTGTAATTATTGTCTTTCTATGTAGACGTCTTGCGAGACAAAGAACAAAGCTTGAATTTTGAGAATTTTTCTTTACAAAAGAAAATGAGAGAGACGAAAATTGTAATGATGGCAAAAGACTTAGCTTTTTTTTCTGGACATAGAAGAAAGAGATTTGATTTGACGAGTAGTTGTAAGTGATGTTTCTATCCAACGGCTGCTCAGAATGAAGTCAATGACCAGTTTTTTTTTAAATTATGAAACGTATTACAGTAATTGTGGGGCCAGACTTGCTTCTTTGCAGCCACGTGTTGGTATAGAAATATGACACTACCTGATGATGGAAAAACATTAAATGCTTGGCTTATTGTTCAAGTTTGCAGTCGTAAATAGTGTTTCTATCAGATAGGCAATTCACATGATACCTGTAAGCTTGACTTTGTTTTCAGCCGGCCAAAGCAGTCTGAATTAATCCTCTCACTATATAGCCTCTGTCTGAAATAGAAACACTATACTGCCATTCTAGCATGAATTGAGAAGAAATTTTATGTCGTTGTAAGTCGGGTAAACGCATTTGCTTGGGACAAATTATCGTTCACGTCACTCAGGCCTCACACACGCCACACTCGCATCTAACGAGTGGTGAAAGTCACGATCGTTTGATTAAAACAAAATATAAATATATATTTATATATAAATATATGTATGTATACATATTTTATGCGCGTACCAGGACACGACAGAGTGCCACTGTTTGTTCTATTGAGAACTCACACATAATTATGCTGTTCATTGAGAGCTCACATACGCAGACGCGGCATATTACGCACGCCAGTTAATTAACGTTATGTTCAATTATTGACAGAACCTCAATGAGAACCAGGAGGTCGCGAACCAAAATCTGATAGACGCTTGGGACATGAAGGATGCAGAGGCGAGAATTATAATATTCTGCAACGTTGAGGGGCCACAGCAAACTCTCATCGAAGGATGTGCGTCCTCCGCGGAAATGTGGGAGCGTCTGATACTGCAATACGCCAACGCTGCTCCTATCAACGGCAATCTACTGCTAGAGAAATTTTTCAACTACAAATACAATCCTGGTATACTAACTATACAGTTCATAAAGCTAAAGAATCTTGTTGACTCACACATGATTACCGTTCACAGAGCACAGAGTGCTGGATCATGTTGCAGTATACACAAACTTGGCAGAAGAGCTGAGAAACTTGGAATCACCTGTCACTGAACAACAACTCGTTGTGAAAATTATCCAAACACTGCCTCCCAGTTTTCGCTCATTCCGTTCGGCTATGGGACAATCTACCAAGGAACGAGCAAACAATAGCAAACCTAACACCAAGACTGGTAAACGAAGAAGCCATCAGCAGAGCGGCCAACAACGGCGCGATGGATCCGACCGGATACGGCCTTCTTTGCGTTCCACTCGCCTAAGGCAGCCGCTTTCGCCGGGGAGAGCGCTGCAAAGACACCCCAGGGCATAGTTTCGACAACGCTGCACACGCGCAAGGGGGATTCCGTGGCCGTGGACGAGGGCCCCCTACTTTACGGGCGAATGGCGAGGACGCGGCAGAGGCAGAGGAGGAAGAGGAGGTAGAGGTGGTGGCAGCTCCAATCCGCACAACCACTCATACGCACGAAAAGATGGACAACAACAAAACGATCAGCAGCAAAGCAGCCAACATGCCGGCTCAGTCGTCTGCTTCAACTGCAATGGAAACGGACACAAAGCTTATCAGTGTCCAACAAAAGAGAAAGAAGAACGTGGTCAGGCGAGACAAGAAAATTTCAACAAGAAAAGAGGGTTTGGTTGTATCTCTTCGTCATTGTGTCTGGTTGCACGGGAACACAAGGTCTGGAACGCTGATTCGGGCGCAACCAATCACATGACTGATCAACGGTCCTTCTTCACCACTTTCAAAATAATTCCACCCGGAACATGGAAAATCAATGGAATTGGTGGTGTTGAACTACAAGCCCTTGGTATAGGAAACATCGACGTCATTACAGAAGTAGATGGTGTGAAGCTTGAAGGAACATTCCACGACGTGTTATACGTTCCCGGTCTTGGAATTAATCTTTTTTCAATTGGAGCAGCCACCGACTGTAACGTCAATGTTGAGTTCACTGATACACAGGTATGATACAACTCGTAAACTTTGCAGTCGTGACTCCAGATTTATGTTTATAAATATTTCGTTACCAACAGGTCTTTTTCGCTAATAAGGAAACTAACGAAAAATTCATGACTGGCTCTCGTGTCGAAAACTCCCTCTACAGATTATGCGCTACGACCAAAAACCCAACGGAACTGAACGAAGAATCTTCAACAGCAGTTATACAGTAGCCAAACTCATGAAGACGAAAAATGAAGCTGGCACGCATTTCATGGAATTTGCAGAAATGATGAAAACCCAAACCGGAAGGCCAATAAAAATACTCAGGACGGACCAAGGAACCGACATCCTCGGTGGAAACTTTAGCGAATACAAAAAACGTACTGGTCTTATTCATCAAACTACTGCTAGGTACACTCCACAACAAAACTCTCGTTCCGAGAGAACGATGCGTACAGTTGTAGAGGCCGTGAGAAGTGGCCTGTACACTAACGACAACAGCAACCAACTTCCGTGCAACATCAGAAATGAAGTCAGAGAACTCTGGGGCGAATTTCTTCTGTCTATCGTTTACATATTCAACCGGACTCTCACCAGCCACACAGAAGTCACTCCGTTCGAGAAATTATTCGGCAAGAAACCATCGGTTGCCCACCTAAGGGTTCTCGGCTGCCGCGCATACGCCCACGTTCCCGACCAGCTACGCAAGAAACTAGATCCTAAAGGCGAAGCATGTTGGATGGTCGGCTACGGTGAAAATCAAAAGGCCTGGCGACTTTGGAACCCTGTCGAGAGGAAAATAATCGTTTCCCGTGATGTGACCTTCGATGAAACAATCCTGATTGGAGATCACCCACTCACAGCTGAAAAGGGCAATAGCCCAATGGAACCAATGCAACTATTAGTAGAAGTACTTAATCAGGTATCTCGCTTATACTAGTAGCCATACATAAACAAACCAAATATATTTTTTGTGTATATATATTTATGTATGTGTATGTATATATTCATATATGTATATATATATTTTATATATATATCCGTTTTTTTTTATCCACCAGACTCAACTAATCGAAGGTGTAGATGAAAGCCAAGACACTCCCGATAATCAAGATGCGTCAGTCGAAGAAGCTTCCCAAGTCGAGGCCTTAGAGGAGGAGATTGAACGGGCTCCTGGCGGCAGAAATGAAGAGGGTACGGAAGTCCTCGACGTTGCGAATGCGGAACCTGTTCACGTTGTGACTCCTGATCACGCCAACAAGAATCAAGAAGTGGATGAAGTCCCCAACGTTGACGCCCCACCAATATCGATTCACGATTCACACAATTATCGAAGGTAAAAACTAATCGCCGTTACAAAAAAAATTACTGGCACTCACCACCTTCCATATATATTTCATAGACCAACAAGATCCGGCCGCGTGCCAAGATACACGGATCGATACGTGGAATATATGGAATCATTCGGAAATGCAGCATCCACTGATCCAGCCCCTAAGCGCTCTTCATTTTTCGAACTAGAAGTTGATGAACCACAAACCTACAAACAAGCAGTGGAATCAAGATATGCGGAACAGTGGTTACCAGCTTTCAAGTCAGAGTATGACTCTCAGATCAAGAACAAATCGTGGGTGCTCATCCCAAAATCCCATGTACCAACTGAGTGCGCTATACTGCCTCACAAATGGGTTGGGAAATATAAGCCGGGCTATGGAGACCCACTGCAGCCAGATTTCGTGGCCCCACGCTTTAAAGGAAGATTAACAGTTGTTGGATGTCACCAGCAGTACGGCGTCGACTACGAAGAAACGTACGCACCTGTGCCACGCCTTGACTCAATTCGATCTGTTCTATCACTCACCGCATCACTCGGATACAAATCATTTCAGTTCGACGTTGCCACTGCGTTTCTGAACGCGGATGTTGACAAACCAATTTTCATGACCCAACCCGAAGGATTCGTGGTGTCTGGAAAAGAGGATCACGTGTGTAAGCTTTTGAAAGCGGTCTACGGCATAAAGCAGGCTCCCCGTCTTTGGTGCAAGACCTTCATCGCCGCCCTACTCAGATATGGTTTTAAGGCACTGGACGCAGATATGTGCGTGTTCATCCTGGTCAACAATAGCATCGTGTCATATCTCTTCATCTGGGTAGATGACGGATGGTTTTCTAGCAGTTCTGACGAGGAGTGTCAACGCTTCGCTACTTGGATCGGTAACGAATTTGAAGTAAGATGTCTCCCCCGACCAGATTCGTTGGTATGAACATCGAGTACGACAGGGAAAATAGACAAGTATTTCTCTCGCAGCAGCACTCGATACTCAAGGCACTGGAACAGTTCGGCATGACGGATAGCCGTCCCAAGCTGACCCCAGCCGAATCCAGCGTTCACCTTTCTAGTTCGATGGTGCCACGCAACGAGGGGAAAGTGGACATGTCTTTAATCCCCTACCGTGCGGCAGTTGGATTCCTGCTCTATCTCTCATCTACCACTAGACCGGACATTGCCTACGGCGTTGGACAAGTGTCTAAATTTTGCGAAAACCCACAGCCGGCGCACTGGAACGCAGTCAAACGTATATTCGCTTATCTGAAAGGTACGCTCGACTTCGGTATATGGCTGGGTGGACGGAAGGATGAAGGAGCCGTAGTCTATACCGACGCCGACTACGCCAGTGATGTAGACGACCGAAAATCCATCTCCAGGATGCATCGCTTTCTACAAGGGAGGGCCAGTCGCATGGTCGTGCAGGAGACAAGAATGTGTGTCCATCTCGACTACCGAGTCGGAATATGTGTCCTTATCAGATGGAGCGAAGACAGCTCTTTGGCTCAACGCGCTGGCTAACGGCCTAAACTCGTCTCTGGTCCCAATGGAAAAGTCTTCAGGCGACGAGGTACCACCAAATCCCGTTAAGATGTATTGCGACAATCAAAGTGCTATTTGTCTGGTCAAAAATCCGGTCCATCCGAGGCGATCAAAACACATTGACGTGAGATATCACTTTGTAAGACAGCTGCAAGAAAACAACAAGATCGCCGTCGAATTCGTTAGCTCCAAAGACCAACTGGCCGACATCTTCACGAAGGCTTTGCCAGCGCCAAGGTTCCAAGAGTTACGTGAACGCATCGGGGTAGGACCATACGAGAAGAATTGAGGAGGTACGGGTTTGAGAGAGGGTATTAGAAACGGCTGTCCATTTGGCAAACCCGCTTTACCCCCTTCCCCTCCTTTGAGCAAGTGACGACGCTAGGCTTTTCTTTTAGTCTGGCAACGTGGGTGGGAGTCATCTTAGAAAAGGGGGGGGCTTCCTTTATTCTTCCTTCTTGTCCGTGATCTCGTGGAGTGTGGTAACCCTGTATGTGCTCTGTGTTTCGTATGTGTGTCTCTAATGTTGCTTTGCGTATTCATGGTGTCGCCAACAATATACACTTAGTGCATTATATCTTTTTGATTTTAATAAATATACTTGTATTCAATGAAAATACACTGTTATACCATGAGTTTTTACTTCTATGTGTAAACTGCATCAAATATACTTGTATTCAATGTGAATACACTGTTATACCATGAGTTTTTACTTCTATATGTAAACTGCATGGAATATACTTGTATTCAATGTGAATACACTGTTATACCATGAGTTTTTACTTCTATATGTAAACTGCATGGAATATACTTGTATTCAATGTGAATACACTGTTATACCATGAGTTTTTACTTCTATATGTAAACAGCATCAAATATACTTGTATTCAATGTGAATACACTGTTATACCATGAGTTTTTACTTCTATATGTAAACTGCATGGAATATACTTGTATTAAATATGAATACACTGTTATACCATGAGTTATTACTTCTATATGTAAACTGCATGGAATATACTTGTATTCAATGTGAATACACTGTTATACCATGAGTTTTTACTTCTATATGTAAACTGCATGGAATATACTTGTATTCAATGTGAATACACTGTTATACCATGAGTTTTTACTTCTATATGTAAACTGCATGGAATATACTTGTATTCAATGTGAATACACTGTTATACCATGAGTTTTTACTTCTATATGTAAACTGCATCAAATATACTTGTATTCAATGTGAATACACTGTTATACCATGAGTTTTTACTTCTATATGTAAACAGCATCAAATATACTTGTATTCAATGAAAATACACTGTTATACCACGAGTTTTTACTTCTATGTGTAAACTGCATCAAATATACTTGTATTCAATGTGAATACACTGTTATACCATGAGTTTTTACTTCTATATGTAAACTGCATGGAATATACTTGTATTCAATGTGAATACACTGTTATATCATGAGTTATTACTTCTATATGTAAACTGCATGGAATATACTTGTATTCAATGTGAATACACTGTTATACCATGAGTTTTTACTTCTATATGTAAACTGCATGGAATATACTTGTATTCAATGTGAATACACTGTTATACTATGAGTTTTTACTTCTATATGTAAACTGCATGGAATATACTTGTATTCAATGTGAATACACTGTTATACCATGAGTTTTTACTTCTATATGTAAACTGCATGGAATATACTTGTATTCAATGTGAATACACTGTTATACCATGAGTTTTTACTTCTATATGTAAACAGCATCAAATATTCTTGTATTCAATGTGAATACACTGTTATACCATGAGTTTTTACTTCTATATGTAAACAGCATCAAATATACTTGTATTCAATGAAAATACACTGTTATACCATGAGTTTTTACTTCTATGTGTAAACTGCATCAAATATACTTGTATTCAATGTGAATACACTGTTATACCATGAGTTTTTACTTCTATATGTAAACTGCATGGAATATACTTGTATTCAATGTGAATACACTGTTATACCATGAGTTTTTACTTCTATATGTAAACTGCATGGAATATACTTGTATTCAATGTGAATACACTGTTATACCATGAGTTTTTACTTCTATATGTAAACTGCATGGAATATACTTGTATTCAATGTGAATACACTGTTATACCATGAGTTTTTACTTCTATATGTAAACTGCATCAAATATACTTGTATTCAATGTGAATACACTGTTATACCATGAGTTTTTACTTCTATATGTAAACAGCATCAAATATACTTTTATTCAATGTGAATACACTGTTATACCATGAGTTTTTACTTCTATGTAAACTGCATGGAATATACTTGTATTCAATGTGAATACACTGTTATACCATGAGTTTTTACTTCTATATGTAAACAGCATCAAATATACTTGTATTCAATATGAATACACTGTTATACCATGAGTTTTTACTTCTATATGTAAACTGCATCAAATATACTTGTATTCAATGTGAATACACTGTTATACCATGAGTTTTTACTTCTATATGTAAACAGCATCAAATATACTTGTATTCAATGTGAGTAGACTGTTATACCACGAGTTTTTACTTCTATATGCAAACAGCATCAAATATACTTGTATTCAATGTGAATACACTGTTATACCATGAGTTTTTACTTCTATATATAAACTGCTGCATGGAATATACTTGTATTCAATGTGAATACACTGTTATACCATGAGTTTTTACTTCTATATGTAAACAGCATCAAATATACTTGTATTCAATGTGAATACACTGTTATACCATGAGTTTTTACTTCTATATGTAAACAGCATCAAATATACTTGTATTCAATGTGAATACACTGTTATACCATGAGTTTTTACTTCTATATGTAAACTGCATGGAATATACTCGTATTCAATGTGAATACACTATTATACCATGAGTTTTTACTTCTATATGTAAACAGCATCAAATATACTTGTATTCAATGTGAATACACTGTTATACCGTGAGTTTTTACTTCTATATGTAAACTGCATCAAATATACTTGTATTCAATGTGAATACACTGTTATACCATGAGTTTTTACTTCTATATGTAAACAGCATCAAATATACTTGTATTCAATGTGAATAGACTGTTATACCACGAGTTTTTACTTCTATATGCAAACAGCATCAAATATACTTGTATTCAATGTGAATACACTGTTATACCATGAGTTTTTACTTCTATATGTAAACTGCATGGAATATACTTGTATTCAATGTGAATACACTGTTATACCATGAGTTTTTACTTCTATATGTAAACAGCATCAAATATACTTGTATTCAATGTGAATACACTGTTATACCATGAGTTTTTACTTCTATATATAAACTGCATGGAATATACTTGTATTAAATATGAATACACTGTTATACCATGAGTTATTACTTCTATATGTAAACTGCATGGAATATACTTGTATTCAATGTGAATACACTGTTATACCATGAGTTTTACTTCTATATGTAAACTACATGGAATATACTTGTATTCAATGTGAAAGAGCAATGCGTGC
>NW_025533402.1:0-21959 GCF_020631705.1 Daphnia magna | reverse complement strand
ATCAAGGCACGCTGCAGTGGCAGTAACTAACACTTTGATACAACCTGCCCACCGCAGGTGATGATAAAAGGTTTGATGCCAACAGCATCCCGTATTCCCAAGTGGTCACCCTCCTAAGTACTAACGGGACCCGACGCAGCTTAACGGCCGGGAGCTGACGAGACCGGGTTTTTTCTACGTGGTATGGCCGTTGACAGCGTAATGCACGACTGGATCGAATACACTCCAATAATGATTTTCCTACAATAATACCTACACTAGGTTTATTAATTTAAATAATTACTGAAGTTGGACTGGTAACCATCGCGTTTTGTCAACAATTAAATTAATAACTAAATTATTTTCGCATTTGTTTGTAAAGTCATTGCTAATAAGAAAACAAATCCTAGTTGTGTTATTCATGTTTCCAATAACACCTTCATAAGGAATTGCGCGATGAAATATCGATACTCACCACTAGGTAGCGCTAACTGAAACATCAAAACACATCACCAAATGGCAGTAACTAACACTTTGATACAACTGCCCACCGCAGGTGATGATAAAAGGTTTGATGCCAACAGCATCCCGTATTCCCAAGTGGTCACCCTCCTAAGTACTAACGGGACCCGACGCAGCTTAACGGCCGGGAGCTGACGAGACCGGGTTTTTTCTACGTGGTATGGCCGTTGACAGCGTAATGCACGACTGGATCGAATACACTCCAATAATGATTTTCCTACAATAATACCTACACTAGGTTTATTAATTTAAATAATTACTGAAGTTGGACTGGTAACCATCGCGTTTTGTCAACAATTAAATTAATAACTAAATTATTTTCGCATTTGTTTGTAAAGTCATTGCTAATAAGAAAACAAATCCTAGTTGTGTTATTCATGTTTCCAATAACACCTTCATAAGGAATTGCGCGATGAAATATCGATACTCACCACTAGGTAGCGCTAACTGAAACATCAAAACACATCACCAAATGGCAGTAACTAACACTTTGATACAACTGCCCACCGCAGGTGATGATAAAAGGTTTGATGCCAACAGCATCCCGTATTCCCAAGTGGTCACCCTCCTAAGTACTAACGGGACCCGACGCAGCTTAACGGCCGGGAGCTGACGAGACCGGGTTTTTTCTACGTGGTATGGCCGTTGACAGCGTAATGCACGACTGGATCGAATACACTCCAATAATGATTTTCCTACAATAATACCTACACTAGGTTTATTAATTTAAATAATTACTGAAGTTGGACTGGTAACCATCGCGTTTTGTCAACAATTAAATTAATAACTAAATTATTTTCGCATTTGTTTGTAAAGTCATTGCTAATAAGAAAACAAATCCTAGTTGTGTTATTCATGTTTCCAATAACACCTTCATAAGGAATTGCGCGATGAAATATCGATACTCACCACTAGGTAGCGCTAACTGAAACATCAAAACACATCACCAAATGGCAGTAACTAACACTTTGATACAACTGCCCACCGCAGGTGATGATAAAAGGTTTGATGCCAACAGCATCCCGTATTCCCAAGTGGTCACCCTCCTAAGTACTAACGGGACCCGACGCAGCTTAACGGCCGGGAGCTGACGAGACCGGGTTTTTTCTACGTGGTATGGCCGTTGACAGCGTAATGCACGACTGGATCGAATACACTCCAATAATGATTTTCCTACAATAATACCTACACTAGGTTTATTAATTTAAATAATTACTGAAGTTGGACTGGTAACCATCGCGTTTTGTCAACAATTAAATTAATAACTAAATTATTTTCGCATTTGTTTGTAAAGTCATTGCTAATAAGAAAACAAATCCTAGTTGTGTTATTCATGTTTCCAATAACACCTTCATAAGGAATTGCGCGATGAAATATCGATACTCACCACTAGGTAGCGCTAACTGAAACATCAAAACACATCACCAAATGGCAGTAACTAACACTTTGATACAACTGCCCACCGCAGGTGATGATAAAAGGTTTGATGCCAACAGCATCCCGTATTCCCAAGTGGTCACCCTCCTAAGTACTAACGGGACCCGACGCAGCTTAACGGCCGGGAGCTGACGAGACCGGGTTTTTTCTACGTGGTATGGCCGTTGACAGCGTAATGCACGACTGGATCGAATACACTCCAATAATGATTTTCCTACAATAATACCTACACTAGGTTTATTAATTTAAATAATTACTGAAGTTGGACTGGTAACCATCGCGTTTTGTCAACAATTAAATTAATAACTAAATTATTTTCGCATTTGTTTGTAAAGTCATTGCTAATAAGAAAACAAATCCTAGTTGTGTTATTCATGTTTCCAATAACACCTTCATAAGGAATTGCGCGATGAAATATCGATACTCACCACTAGGTAGCGCTAACTGAAACATCAAAACACATCACCAAATGGCAGTAACTAACACTTTGATACAACTGCCCACCGCAGGTGATGATAAAAGGTTTGATGCCAACAGCATCCCGTATTCCCAAGTGGTCACCCTCCTAAGTACTAACGGGACCCGACGCAGCTTAACGGCCGGGAGCTGACGAGACCGGGTTTTTTCTACGTGGTATGGCCGTTGACAGCGTAATGCACGACTGGATCGAATACACTCCAATAATGATTTTCCTACAATAATACCTACACTAGGTTTATTAATTTAAATAATTACTGAAGTTGGACTGGTAACCATCGCGTTTTGTCAACAATTAAATTAATAACTAAATTATTTTCGCATTTGTTTGTAAAGTCATTGCTAATAAGAAAACAAATCCTAGTTGTGTTATTCATGTTTCCAATAACACCTTCATAAGGAATTGCGCGATGAAATATCGATACTCACCACTAGGTAGCGCTAACTGAAACATCAAAACACATCACCAAATGGCAGTAACTAACACTTTGATACAACTGCCCACCGCAGGTGATGATAAAAGGTTTGATGCCAACAGCATCCCGTATTCCCAAGTGGTCACCCTCCTAAGTACTAACGGGACCCGACGCAGCTTAACGGCCGGGAGCTGACGAGACCGGGTTTTTTCTACGTGGTATGGCCGTTGACAGCGTAATGCACGACTGGATCGAATACACTCCAATAATGATTTTCCTACAATAATACCTACACTAGGTTTATTAATTTAAATAATTACTGAAGTTGGACTGGTAACCATCGCGTTTTGTCAACAATTAAATTAATAACTAAATTATTTTCGCATTTGTTTGTAAAGTCATTGCTAATAAGAAAACAAATCCTAGTTGTGTTATTCATGTTTCCAATAACACCTTCATAAGGAATTGCGCGATGAAATATCGATACTCACCACTAGGTAGCGCTAACTGAAACATCAAAACACATCACCAAATGGCAGTAACTAACACTTTGATACAACTGCCCACCGCAGGTGATGATAAAAGGTTTGATGCCAACAGCATCCCGTATTCCCAAGTGGTCACCCTCCTAAGTACTAACGGGACCCGACGCAGCTTAACGGCCGGGAGCTGACGAGACCGGGTTTTTTCTACGTGGTATGGCCGTTGACAGCGTAATGCACGACTGGATCGAATACACTCCAATAATGATTTTCCTACAATAATACCTACACTAGGTTTATTAATTTAAATAATTACTGAAGTTGGACTGGTAACCATCGCGTTTTGTCAACAATTAAATTAATAACTAAATTATTTTCGCATTTGTTTGTAAAGTCATTGCTAATAAGAAAACAAATCCTAGTTGTGTTATTCATGTTTCCAATAACACCTTCATAAGGAATTGCGCGATGAAATATCGATACTCACCACTAGGTAGCGCTAACTGAAACATCAAAACACATCACCAAATGGCAGTAACTAACACTTTGATACAACTGCCCACCGCAGGTGATGATAAAAGGTTTGATGCCAACAGCATCCCGTATTCCCAAGTGGTCACCCTCCTAAGTACTAACGGGACCCGACGCAGCTTAACGGCCGGGAGCTGACGAGACCGGGTTTTTTCTACGTGGTATGGCCGTTGACAGCGTAATGCACGACTGGATCGAATACACTCCAATAATGATTTTCCTACAATAATACCTACACTAGGTTTATTAATTTAAATAATTACTGAAGTTGGACTGGTAACCATCGCGTTTTGTCAACAATTAAATTAATAACTAAATTATTTTCGCATTTGTTTGTAAAGTCATTGCTAATAAGAAAACAAATCCTAGTTGTGTTATTCATGTTTCCAATAACACCTTCATAAGGAATTGCGCGATGAAATATCGATACTCACCACTAGGTAGCGCTAACTGAAACATCAAAACACATCACCAAATGGCAGTAACTAACACTTTGATACAACTGCCCACCGCAGGTGATGATAAAAGGTTTGATGCCAACAGCATCCCGTATTCCCAAGTGGTCACCCTCCTAAGTACTAACGGGACCCGACGCAGCTTAACGGCCGGGAGCTGACGAGACCGGGTTTTTTCTACGTGGTATGGCCGTTGACAGCGTAATGCACGACTGGATCGAATACACTCCAATAATGATTTTCCTACAATAATACCTACACTAGGTTTATTAATTTAAATAATTACTGAAGTTGGACTGGTAACCATCGCGTTTTGTCAACAATTAAATTAATAACTAAATTATTTTCGCATTTGTTTGTAAAGTCATTGCTAATAAGAAAACAAATCCTAGTTGTGTTATTCATGTTTCCAATAACACCTTCATAAGGAATTGCGCGATGAAATATCGATACTCACCACTAGGTAGCGCTAACTGAAACATCAAAACACATCACCAAATGGCAGTAACTAACACTTTGATACAACTGCCCACCGCAGGTGATGATAAAAGGTTTGATGCCAACAGCATCCCGTATTCCCAAGTGGTCACCCTCCTAAGTACTAACGGGACCCGACGCAGCTTAACGGCCGGGAGCTGACGAGACCGGGTTTTTTCTACGTGGTATGGCCGTTGACAGCGTAATGCACGACTGGATCGAATACACTCCAATAATGATTTTCCTACAATAATACCTACACTAGGTTTATTAATTTAAATAATTACTGAAGTTGGACTGGTAACCATCGCGTTTTGTCAACAATTAAATTAATAACTAAATTATTTTCGCATTTGTTTGTAAAGTCATTGCTAATAAGAAAACAAATCCTAGTTGTGTTATTCATGTTTCCAATAACACCTTCATAAGGAATTGCGCGATGAAATATCGATACTCACCACTAGGTAGCGCTAACTGAAACATCAAAACACATCACCAAATGGCAGTAACTAACACTTTGATACAACTGCCCACCGCAGGTGATGTTAATAAAGGTTTGATGCCAACAGCATCCCGTATTCCCAAGTGGTCACCCTCCTAAGTACTAACGGGACCCGACGCAGCTTAACGGCCGGGAGCTGACGAGACCGGGTTTTTTCTACGTGGTATGGCCGTTGACAGCGTAATGCACGACTGGATCGAATACACTCCAATAATGATTTTCCTACAATAATACCTACACTAGGTTTATTAATTTAAATAATTACTGAAGTTGGACTGGTAACCATCGCGTTTTGTCAACAATTAAATTAATAACTAAATTATTTTCGCATTTGTTTGTAAAGTCATTGCTAATAAGAAAACAAATCCTAGTTGTGTTATTCATGTTTCCAATAACACCTTCATAAGGAATTGCGCGATGAAATATCGATACTCACCACTAGGTAGCGCTAACTGAAACATCAAAACACATCACCAAATGGCAGTAACTAACACTTTGATACAACTGCCCACCGCAGGTGATGATAAAAGGTTTGATGCCAACAGCATCCCGTATTCCCAAGTGGTCACCCTCCTAAGTACTAACGGGACCCGACGCAGCTTAACGGCCGGGAGCTGACGAGACCGGGTTTTTCTCTACGTGGTATGGCCGTTGACAGCGTAATGCACGACTGGATCGAATACACTCCAATAATGATTTTCCTACAATAATACCTACACTAGGTTTATTAATTTAAATAATTACTGAAGTTGGACTGGTAACCATCGCGTTTTGTCAACAATTAAATTAATAACTAAATTATTTTCGCATTTGTTTGTAAAGTCATTGCTAATAAGAAAACAAATCCTAGTTGTGTTATTCATGTTTCCAATAACACCTTCATAAGGAATTGCGCGATGAAATATCGATACTCACCACTAGGTAGCGCTAACTGAAACATCAAAACACATCACCAAATGGCAGTAACTAACACTTTGATACAACTGCCCACCGCAGGGGGTGATAAAAGGTTTGATGCCAACAGCATCCCGTATTCCCAAGTGGTCACCCTCCTAAGTACTAACGGGACCCGACGCAGCTTAACGGCCGGGAGCTGACGAGACCGGGTTTTTTCTACGTGGTATGGCCGTTGACAGCGTAATGCACGACTGGATCGAATACACTCCAATAATGATTTTCCTACAATAATACCTACACTAGGTTTATTAATTTAAATAATTACTGAAGTTGGACTGGTAACCATCGCGTTTTGTCAACAATTAAATTAATAACTAAATTATTTTCGCATTTGTTTGTAAAGTCATTGCTAATAAGAAAACAAATCCTAGTTGTGTTATTCATGTTTCCAATAACACCTTCATAAGGAATTGCGCGATGAAATATCGATACTCACCACTAGGTAGCGCTAACTGAAACATCAAAACACATCACCAAATGGCAGTAACTAACACTTTGATACAACTGCCCACCGCAGGTGATGATAAAAGGTTTGATGCCAACAGCATCCCGTATTCCCAAGTGGTCACCCTCCTAAGTACTAACGGGACCCGACGCAGCTTAACGGCCGGGAGCTGACGAGACCGGGTTTTTTCTACGTGGTATGGCCGTTGACAGCGTAATGCACGACTGGATCGAATACACTCCAATAATGATTTTCCTACAATAATACCTACACTAGGTTTATTAATTTAAATAATTACTGAAGTTGGACTGGTAACCATCGCGTTTTGTCAACAATTAAATTAATAACTAAATTATTTTCGCATTTGTTTGTAAAGTCATTGCTAATAAGAAAACAAATCCTAGTTGTGTTATTCATGTTTCCAATAACACCTTCATAAGGAATTGCGCGATGAAATATCGATACTCACCACTAGGTAGCGCTAACTGAAACATCAAAACACATCACCAAATGGCAGTAACTAACACTTTGATACAACTGCCCACCGCAGGTGATGATAAAAGGTTTGATGCCAACAGCATCCCGTATTCCCAAGTGGTCACCCTCCTAAGTACTAACGGGACCCGACGCAGCTTAACGGCCGGGAGCTGACGAGACCGGGTTTTTTCTACGTGGTATGGCCGTTGACAGCGTAATGCACGACTGGATCGAATACACTCCAATAATGATTTTCCTACAATAATACCTACACTAGGTTTATTAATTTAAATAATTACTGAAGTTGGACTGGTAACCATCGCGTTTTGTCAACAATTAAATTAATAACTAAATTATTTTCGCATTTGTTTGTAAAGTCATTGCTAATAAGAAAACAAATCCTAGTTGTGTTATTCATGTTTCCAATAACACCTTCATAAGGAATTGCGCGATGAAATATCGATACTCACCACTAGGTAGCGCTAACTGAAACATCAAAACACATCACCAAATGGCAGTAACTAACACTTTGATACAACTGCCCACCGCAGGTGGTGATAAAAGGTTTGATGCCAACAGCATCCCGTATTCCCAAGTGGTCACCCTCCTAAGTACTAACGGGACCCGACGCAGCTTAACGGCCGGGAGCTGACGAGACCGGGTTTTTTCTACGTGGTATGGCCGTTGACAGCGTAATGCACGACTGGATCGAATACACTCCAATAATGATTTTCCTACAATAATACCTACACTAGGTTTATTAATTTAAATAATTACTGAAGTTGGACTGGTAACCATCGCGTTTTGTCAACAATTAAATTAATAACTAAATTATTTTCGCATTTGTTTGTAAAGTCATTGCTAATAAGAAAACAAATCCTAGTTGTGTTATTCATGTTTCCAATAACACCTTCATAAGGAATTGCGCGATGAAATATCGATACTCACCACTAGGTAGCGCTAACTGAAACATCAAAACACATCACCAAATGGCAGTAACTAACACTTTGATACAACTGCCCACCGCAGGTGATGATAAAAGGTTTGATGCCAACAGCATCCCGTATTCCCAAGTGGTCACCCTCCTAAGTACTAACGGGACCCGACGCAGCTTAACGGCCGGGAGCTGACGAGACCGGGTTTTTTCTACGTGGTATGGCCGTTGACAGCGTAATGCACGACTGGATCGAATACACTCCAATAATGATTTTCCTACAATAATACCTACACTAGGTTTATTAATTTAAATAATTACTGAAGTTGGACTGGTAACCATCGCGTTTTGTCAACAATTAAATTAATAACTAAATTATTTTCGCATTTGTTTGTAAAGTCATTGCTAATAAGAAAACAAATCCTAGTTGTGTTATTCATGTTTCCAATAACACCTTCATAAGGAATTGCGCGATGAAATATCGATACTCACCACTAGGTAGCGCTAACTGAAACATCAAAACACATCACCAAATGGCAGTAACTAACACTTTGATACAACTGCCCACCGCAGGTGATGATAAAAGGTTTGATGCCAACAGCATCCCGTATTCCCAAGTGGTCACCCTCCTAAGTACTAACGGGACCCGACGCAGCTTAACGGCCGGGAGCTGACGAGACCGGGTTTTTTCTACGTGGTATGGCCGTTGACAGCGTAATGCACGACTGGATCGAATACACTCCAATAATGATTTTCCTACAATAATACCTACACTAGGTTTATTAATTTAAATAATTACTGAAGTTGGACTGGTAACCATCGCGTTTTGTCAACAATTAAATTAATAACTAAATTATTTTCGCATTTGTTTGTAAAGTCATTGCTAATAAGAAAACAAATCCTAGTTGTGTTATTCATGTTTCCAATAACACCTTCATAAGGAATTGCGCGATGAAATATCGATACTCACCACTAGGTAGCGCTAACTGAAACATCAAAACACATCACCAAATGGCAGTAACTAACACTTTGATACAACTGCCCACCGCAGGTGATGATAAAAGGTTTGATGCCAACAGCATCCCGTATTCCCAAGTGGTCACCCTCCTAAGTACTAACGGGACCCGACGCAGCTTAACGGCCGGGAGCTGACGAGACCGGGTTTTTTCTACGTGGTATGGCCGTTGACAGCGTAATGCACGACTGGATCGAATACACTCCAATAATGATTTTCCTACAATAATACCTACACTAGGTTTATTAATTTAAATAATTACTGAAGTTGGACTGGTAACCATCGCGTTTTGTCAACAATTAAATTAATAACTAAATTATTTTCGCATTTGTTTGTAAAGTCATTGCTAATAAGAAAACAAATCCTAGTTGTGTTATTCATGTTTCCAATAACACCTTCATAAGGAATTGCGCGATGAAATATCGATACTCACCACTAGGTAGCGCTAACTGAAACATCAAAACACATCACCAAATGGCAGTAACTAACACTTTGATACAACTGCCCACCGCAGGTGATGATAAAAGGTTTGATGCCAACAGCATCCCGTATTCCCAAGTGGTCACCCTCCTAAGTACTAACGGGACCCGACGCAGCTTAACGGCCGGGAGCTGACGAGACCGGGTTTTTTCTACGTGGTATGGCCGTTGACAGCGTAATGCACGACTGGATCGAATACACTCCAATAATGATTTTCCTACAATAATACCTACACTAGGTTTATTAATTTAAATAATTACTGAAGTTGGACTGGTAACCATCGCGTTTTGTCAACAATTAAATTAATAACTAAATTATTTTCGCATTTGTTTGTAAAGTCATTGCTAATAAGAAAACAAATCCTAGTTGTGTTATTCATGTTTCCAATAACACCTTCATAAGGAATTGCGCGATGAAATATCGATACTCACCACTAGGTAGCGCTAACTGAAACATCAAAACACATCACCAAATGGCAGTAACTAACACTTTGATACAACTGCCCACCGCAGGTGATGATAAAAGGTTTGATGCCAACAGCATCCCGTATTCCCAAGTGGTCACCCTCCTAAGTACTAACGGGACCCGACGCAGCTTAACGGCCGGGAGCTGACGAGACCGGGTTTTTTCTACGTGGTATGGCCGTTGACAGCGTAATGCACGACTGGATCGAATACACTCCAATAATGATTTTCCTACAATAATACCTACACTAGGTTTATTAATTTAAATAATTACTGAAGTTGGACTGGTAACCATCGCGTTTTGTCAACAATTAAATTAATAACTAAATTATTTTCGCATTTGTTTGTAAAGTCATTGCTAATAAGAAAACAAATCCTAGTTGTGTTATTCATGTTTCCAATAACACCTTCATAAGGAATTGCGCGATGAAATATCGATACTCACCACTAGGTAGCGCTAACTGAAACATCAAAACACATCACCAAATGGCAGTAACTAACACTTTGATACAACTGCCCACCGCAGGTGATGATAAAAGGTTTGATGCCAACAGCATCCCGTATTCCCAAGTGGTCACCCTCCTAAGTACTAACGGGACCCGACGCAGCTTAACGGCCGGGAGCTGACGAGACCGGGTTTTTTCTACGTGGTATGGCCGTTGACAGCGTAATGCACGACTGGATCGAATACACTCCAATAATGATTTTCCTACAATAATACCTACACTAGGTTTATTAATTTAAATAATTACTGAAGTTGGACTGGTAACCATCGCGTTTTGTCAACAATTAAATTAATAACTAAATTATTTTCGCATTTGTTTGTAAAGTCATTGCTAATAAGAAAACAAATCCTAGTTGTGTTATTCATGTTTCCAATAACACCTTCATAAGGAATTGCGCGATGAAATATCGATACTCACCACTAGGTAGCGCTAACTGAAACATCAAAACACATCACCAAATGGCAGTAACTAACACTTTGATACAACTGCCCACCGCAGGTGATGATAAAAGGTTTGATGCCAACAGCATCCCGTATTCCCAAGTGGTCACCCTCCTAAGTACTAACGGGACCCGACGCAGCTTAACGGCCGGGAGCTGACGAGACCGGGTTTTTTCTACGTGGTATGGCCGTTGACAGCGTAATGCACGACTGGATCGAATACACTCCAATAATGATTTTCCTACAATAATACCTACACTAGGTTTATTAATTTAAATAATTACTGAAGTTGGACTGGTAACCATCGCGTTTTGTCAACAATTAAATTAATAACTAAATTATTTTCGCATTTGTTTGTAAAGTCATTGCTAATAAGAAAACAAATCCTAGTTGTGTTATTCATGTTTCCAATAACACCTTCATAAGGAATTGCGCGATGAAATATCGATACTCACCACTAGGTAGCGCTAACTGAAACATCAAAACACATCACCAAATGGCAGTAACTAACACTTTGATACAACTGCCCACCGCAGGTGATGATAAAAGGTTTGATGCCAACAGCATCCCGTATTCCCAAGTGGTCACCCTCCTAAGTACTAACGGGACCCGACGCAGCTTAACGGCCGGGAGCTGACGAGACCGGGTTTTTTCTACGTGGTATGGCCGTTGACAGCGTAATGCACGACTGGATCGAATACACTCCAATAATGATTTTCCTACAATAATACCTACACTAGGTTTATTAATTTAAATAATTACTGAAGTTGGACTGGTAACCATCGCGTTTTGTCAACAATTAAATTAATAACTAAATTATTTTCGCATTTGTTTGTAAAGTCATTGCTAATAAGAAAACAAATCCTAGTTGTGTTATTCATGTTTCCAATAACACCTTCATAAGGAATTGCGCGATGAAATATCGATACTCACCACTAGGTAGCGCTAACTGAAACATCAAAACACATCACCAAATGGCAGTAACTAACACTTTGATACAACTGCCCACCGCAGGTGATGATAAAAGGTTTGATGCCAACAGCATCCCGTATTCCCAAGTGGTCACCCTCCTAAGTACTAACGGGACCCGACGCAGCTTAACGGCCGGGAGCTGACGAGACCGGGTTTTTTCTACGTGGTATGGCCGTTGACAGCGTAATGCACGACTGGATCGAATACACTCCAATAATGATTTTCCTACAATAATACCTACACTAGGTTTATTAATTTAAATAATTACTGAAGTTGGACTGGTAACCATCGCGTTTTGTCAACAATTAAATTAATAACTAAATTATTTTCGCATTTGTTTGTAAAGTCATTGCTAATAAGAAAACAAATCCTAGTTGTGTTATTCATGTTTCCAATAACACCTTCATAAGGAATTGCGCGATGAAATATCGATACTCACCACTAGGTAGCGCTAACTGAAACATCAAAACACATCACCAAATGGCAGTAACTAACACTTTGATACAACTGCCCACCGCAGGTGATGATAAAAGGTTTGATGCCAACAGCATCCCGTATTCCCAAGTGGTCACCCTCCTAAGTACTAACGGGACCCGACGCAGCTTAACGGCCGGGAGCTGACGAGACCGGGTTTTTTCTACGTGGTATGGCCGTTGACAGCGTAATGCACGACTGGATCGAATACACTCCAATAATGATTTTCCTACAATAATACCTACACTAGGTTTATTAATTTAAATAATTACTGAAGTTGGACTGGTAACCATCGCGTTTTGTCAACAATTAAATTAATAACTAAATTATTTTCGCATTTGTTTGTAAAGTCATTGCTAATAAGAAAACAAATCCTAGTTGTGTTATTCATGTTTCCAATAACACCTTCATAAGGAATTGCGCGATGAAATATCGATACTCACCACTAGGTAGCGCTAACTGAAACATCAAAACACATCACCAAATGGCAGTAACTAACACTTTGATACAACTGCCCACCGCAGGTGATGATAAAAGGTTTGATGCCAACAGCATCCCGTATTCCCAAGTGGTCACCCTCCTAAGTACTAACGGGACCCGACGCAGCTTAACGGCCGGGAGCTGACGAGACCGGGTTTTTTCTACGTGGTATGGCCGTTGACAGCGTAATGCACGACTGGATCGAATACACTCCAATAATGATTTTCCTACAATAATACCTACACTAGGTTTATTAATTTAAATAATTACTGAAGTTGGACTGGTAACCATCGCGTTTTGTCAACAATTAAATTAATAACTAAATTATTTTCGCATTTGTTTGTAAAGTCATTGCTAATAAGAAAACAAATCCTAGTTGTGTTATTCATGTTTCCAATAACACCTTCATAAGGAATTGCGCGATGAAATATCGATACTCACCACTAGGTAGCGCTAACTGAAACATCAAAACACATCACCAAATGGCAGTAACTAACACTTTGATACAACTGCCCACCGCAGGTGATGATAAAAGGTTTGATGCCAACAGCATCCCGTATTCCCAAGTGGTCACCCTCCTAAGTACTAACGGGACCCGACGCAGCTTAACGGCCGGGAGCTGACGAGACCGGGTTTTTTCTACGTGGTATGGCCGTTGACAGCGTAATGCACGACTGGATCGAATACACTCCAATAATGATTTTCCTACAATAATACCTACACTAGGTTTATTAATTTAAATAATTACTGAAGTTGGACTGGTAACCATCGCGTTTTGTCAACAATTAAATTAATAACTAAATTATTTTCGCATTTGTTTGTAAAGTCATTGCTAATAAGAAAACAAATCCTAGTTGTGTTATTCATGTTTCCAATAACACCTTCATAAGGAATTGCGCGATGAAATATCGATACTCACCACTAGGTAGCGCTAACTGAAACATCAAAACACATCACCAAATGGCAGTAACTAACACTTTGATACAACTGCCCACCGCAGGTGATGATAAAAGGTTTGATGCCAACAGCATCCCGTATTCCCAAGTGGTCACCCTCCTAAGTACTAACGGGACCCGACGCAGCTTAACGGCCGGGAGCTGACGAGACCGGGTTTTTTCTACGTGGTATGGCCGTTGACAGCGTAATGCACGACTGGATCGAATACACTCCAATAATGATTTTCCTACAATAATACCTACACTAGGTTTATTAATTTAAATAATTACTGAAGTTGGACTGGTAACCATCGCGTTTTGTCAACAATTAAATTAATAACTAAATTATTTTCGCATTTGTTTGTAAAGTCATTGCTAATAAGAAAACAAATCCTAGTTGTGTTATTCATGTTTCCAATAACACCTTCATAAGGAATTGCGCGATGAAATATCGATACTCACCACTAGGTAGCGCTAACTGAAACATCAAAACACATCACCAAATGGCAGTAACTAACACTTTGATACAACTGCCCACCGCAGGTGATGATAAAAGGTTTGATGCCAACAGCATCCCGTATTCCCAAGTGGTCACCCTCCTAAGTACTAACGGGACCCGACGCAGCTTAACGGCCGGGAGCTGACGAGACCGGGTTTTTTCTACGTGGTATGGCCGTTGACAGCGTAATGCACGACTGGATCGAATACACTCCAATAATGATTTTCCTACAATAATACCTACACTAGGTTTATTAATTTAAATAATTACTGAAGTTGGACTGGTAACCATCGCGTTTTGTCAACAATTAAATTAATAACTAAATTATTTTCGCATTTGTTTGTAAAGTCATTGCTAATAAGAAAACAAATCCTAGTTGTGTTATTCATGTTTCCAATAACACCTTCATAAGGAATTGCGCGATGAAATATCGATACTCACCACTAGGTAGCGCTAACTGAAACATCAAAACACATCACCAAATGGCAGTAACTAACACTTTGATACAACTGCCCACCGCAGGTGATGATAAAAGGTTTGATGCCAACAGCATCCCGTATTCCCAAGTGGTCACCCTCCTAAGTACTAACGGGACCCGACGCAGCTTAACGGCCGGGAGCTGACGAGACCGGGTTTTTTCTACGTGGTATGGCCGTTGACAGCGTAATGCACGACTGGATCGAATACACTCCAATAATGATTTTCCTACAATAATACCTACACTAGGTTTATTAATTTAAATAATTACTGAAGTTGGACTGGTAACCATCGCGTTTTGTCAACAATTAAATTAATAACTAAATTATTTTCGCATTTGTTTGTAAAGTCATTGCTAATAAGAAAACAAATCCTAGTTGTGTTATTCATGTTTCCAATAACACCTTCATAAGGAATTGCGCGATGAAATATCGATACTCACCACTAGGTAGCGCTAACTGAAACATCAAAACACATCACCAAATGGCAGTAACTAACACTTTGATACAACTGCCCACCGCAGGTGATGATAAAAGGTTTGATGCCAACAGCATCCCGTATTCCCAAGTGGTCACCCTCCTAAGTACTAACGGGACCCGACGCAGCTTAACGGCCGGGAGCTGACGAGACCGGGTTTTTTCTACGTGGTATGGCCGTTGACAGCGTAATGCACGACTGGATCGAATACACTCCAATAATGATTTTCCTACAATAATACCTACACTAGGTTTATTAATTTAAATAATTACTGAAGTTGGACTGGTAACCATCGCGTTTTGTCAACAATTAAATTAATAACTAAATTATTTTCGCATTTGTTTGTAAAGTCATTGCTAATAAGAAAACAAATCCTAGTTGTGTTATTCATGTTTCCAATAACACCTTCATAAGGAATTGCGCGATGAAATATCGATACTCACCACTAGGTAGCGCTAACTGAAACATCAAAACACATCACCAAATGGCAGTAACTAACACTTTGATACAACTGCCCACCGCAGGTGATGATAAAAGGTTTGATGCCAACAGCATCCCGTATTCCCAAGTGGTCACCCTCCTAAGTACTAACGGGACCCGACGCAGCTTAACGGCCGGGAGCTGACGAGACCGGGTTTTTTCTACGTGGTATGGCCGTTGACAGCGTAATGCACGACTGGATCGAATACACTCCAATAATGATTTTCCTACAATAATACCTACACTAGGTTTATTAATTTAAATAATTACTGAAGTTGGACTGGTAACCATCGCGTTTTGTCAACAATTAAATTAATAACTAAATTATTTTCGCATTTGTTTGTAAAGTCATTGCTAATAAGAAAACAAATCCTAGTTGTGTTATTCATGTTTCCAATAACACCTTCATAAGGAATTGCGCGATGAAATATCGATACTCACCACTAGGTAGCGCTAACTGAAACATCAAAACACATCACCAAATGGCAGTAACTAACACTTTGATACAACTGCCCACCGCAGGTGATGATAAAAGGTTTGATGCCAACAGCATCCCGTATTCCCAAGTGGTCACCCTCCTAAGTACTAACGGGACCCGACGCAGCTTAACGGCCGGGAGCTGACGAGACCGGGTTTTTTCTACGTGGTATGGCCGTTGACAGCGTAATGCACGACTGGATCGAATACACTCCAATAATGATTTTCCTACAATAATACCTACACTAGGTTTATTAATTTAAATAATTACTGAAGTTGGACTGGTAACCATCGCGTTTTGTCAACAATTAAATTAATAACTAAATTATTTTCGCATTTGTTTGTAAAGTCATTGCTAATAAGAAAACAAATCCTAGTTGTGTTATTCATGTTTCCAATAACACCTTCATAAGGAATTGCGCGATGAAATATCGATACTCACCACTAGGTAGCGCTAACTGAAACATCAAAACACATCACCAAATGGCAGTAACTAACACTTTGATACAACTGCCCACCGCAGGTGATGATAAAAGGTTTGATGCCAACAGCATCCCGTATTCCCAAGTGGTCACCCTCCTAAGTACTAACGGGACCCGACGCAGCTTAACGGCCGGGAGCTGACGAGACCGGGTTTTTTCTACGTGGTATGGCCGTTGACAGCGTAATGCACGACTGGATCGAATACACTCCAATAATGATTTTCCTACAATAATACCTACACTAGGTTTATTAATTTAAATAATTACTGAAGTTGGACTGGTAACCATCGCGTTTTGTCAACAATTAAATTAATAACTAAATTATTTTCGCATTTGTTTGTAAAGTCATTGCTAATAAGAAAACAAATCCTAGTTGTGTTATTCATGTTTCCAATAACACCTTCATAAGGAATTGCGCGATGAAATATCGATACTCACCACTAGGTAGCGCTAACTGAAACATCAAAACACATCACCAAATGGCAGTAACTAACACTTTGATACAACTGCCCACCGCAGGTGATGATAAAAGGTTTGATGCCAACAGCATCCCGTATTCCCAAGTGGTCACCCTCCTAAGTACTAACGGGACCCGACGCAGCTTAACGGCCGGGAGCTGACGAGACCGGGTTTTTTCTACGTGGTATGGCCGTTGACAGCGTAATGCACGACTGGATCGAATACACTCCAATAATGATTTTCCTACAATAATACCTACACTAGGTTTATTAATTTAAATAATTACTGAAGTTGGACTGGTAACCATCGCGTTTTGTCAACAATTAAATTAATAACTAAATTATTTTCGCATTTGTTTGTAAAGTCATTGCTAATAAGAAAACAAATCCTAGTTGTGTTATTCATGTTTCCAATAACACCTTCATAAGGAATTGCGCGATGAAATATCGATACTCACCACTAGGTAGCGCTAACTGAAACATCAAAACACATCACCAAATGGCAGTAACTAACACTTTGATACAACTGCCCACCGCAGGTGATGATAAAAGGTTTGATGCCAACAGCATCCCGTATTCCCAAGTGGTCACCCTCCTAAGTACTAACGGGACCCGACGCAGCTTAACGGCCGGGAGCTGACGAGACCGGGTTTTTTCTACGTGGTATGGCCGTTGACAGCGTAATGCACGACTGGATCGAATACACTCCAATAATGATTTTCCTACAATAATACCTACACTAGGTTTATTAATTTAAATAATTACTGAAGTTGGACTGGTAACCATCGCGTTTTGTCAACAATTAAATTAATAACTAAATTATTTTCGCATTTGTTTGTAAAGTCATTGCTAATAAGAAAACAAATCCTAGTTGTGTTATTCATGTTTCCAATAACACCTTCATAAGGAATTGCGCGATGAAATATCGATACTCACCACTAGGTAGCGCTAACTGAAACATCAAAACACATCACCAAATGGCAGTAACTAACACTTTGATACAACTGCCCACCGCAGGTGATGATAAAAGGTTTGATGCCAACAGCATCCCGTATTCCCAAGTGGTCACCCTCCTAAGTACTAACGGGACCCGACGCAGCTTAACGGCCGGGAGCTGACGAGACCGGGTTTTTTCTACGTGGTATGGCCGTTGACAGCGTAATGCACGACTGGATCGAATACACTCCAATAATGATTTTCCTACAATAATACCTACACTAGGTTTATTAATTTAAATAATTACTGAAGTTGGACTGGTAACCATCGCGTTTTGTCAACAATTAAATTAATAACTAAATTATTTTCGCATTTGTTTGTAAAGTCATTGCTAATAAGAAAACAAATCCTAGTTGTGTTATTCATGTTTCCAATAACACCTTCATAAGGAATTGCGCGATGAAATATCGATACTCACCACTAGGTAGCGCTAACTGAAACATCAAAACACATCACCAAATGGCAGTAACTAACACTTTGATACAACTGCCCACCGCAGGTGATGATAAAAGGTTTGATGCCAACAGCATCCCGTATTCCCAAGTGGTCACCCTCCTAAGTACTAACGGGACCCGACGCAGCTTAACGGCCGGGAGCTGACGAGACCGGGTTTTTTCTACGTGGTATGGCCGTTGACAGCGTAATGCACGACTGGATCGAATACACTCCAATAATGATTTTCCTACAATAATACCTACACTAGGTTTATTAATTTAAATAATTACTGAAGTTGGACTGGTAACCATCGCGTTTTGTCAACAATTAAATTAATAACTAAATTATTTTCGCATTTGTTTGTAAAGTCATTGCTAATAAGAAAACAAATCCTAGTTGTGTTATTCATGTTTCCAATAACACCTTCATAAGGAATTGCGCGATGAAATATCGATACTCACCACTAGGTAGCGCTAACTGAAACATCAAAACACATCACCAAATGGCAGTAACTAACACTTTGATACAACTGCCCACCGCAGGTGATGATAAAAGGTTTGATGCCAACAGCATCCCGTATTCCCAAGTGGTCACCCTCCTAAGTACTAACGGGACCCGACGCAGCTTAACGGCCGGGAGCTGACGAGACCGGGTTTTTTCTACGTGGTATGGCCGTTGACAGCGTAATGCACGACTGGATCGAATACACTCCAATAATGATTTTCCTACAATAATACCTACACTAGGTTTATTAATTTAAATAATTACTGAAGTTGGACTGGTAACCATCGCGTTTTGTCAACAATTAAATTAATAACTAAATTATTTTCGCATTTGTTTGTAAAGTCATTGCTAATAAGAAAACAAATCCTAGTTGTGTTATTCATGTTTCCAATAACACCTTCATAAGGAATTGCGCGATGAAATATCGATACTCACCACTAGGTAGCGCTAACAAACTTCACTGAAACAATCAAACCCATCACCAAAAATGGCAGTAACTAACACTTTGATACAACTGCCCACCGCAGGTGATGATAAAAGGTTTGATGCCAACAGCATCCCGTATTCCCAAGTGGTCACCCTCCTAAGTACTAACGGGACCCGACGCAGCTTAACGGCCGGGAGCTGACGAGACCGGGTTTTTTCTACGTGGTATGGCCGTTGACAGCGTAATGCACGACTGGATCGAATACACTCCAATAATAAGATTTTCCTACAATAATACCTACACTAGGTTTATTAATTTAAATAATTACTGAAGTTGGACTGGTAACCATCGCGTTTTGTCAACAATTAAATTAATAACTAAATTATTTTCGCATTTGTTTGTAAAGTCATTGCTAATAAGAAAACAAATCCTAGTTGTGTTATTCATGTTTCCAATAACACCTTCATAAGGAATTGCGCGATGAAATATCGATACTCACCACTAGGTAGCGCTAACTGAAACATCAAAACACATCACCAAATGGCAGTAACTAACACTTTGATACAACTGCCCACCGCAGGTGATGATAAAAGGTTTGATGCCAACAGCATCCCGTATTCCCAAGTGGTCACCCTCCCTAAGTACTAACGGGACCCCGACGCAGCTTAACGGCCGGGAGCTGACGAGACCGGGTTTTTTCTACGTGGTATTGGCCGTTGACAGCGTAATGCACGACTGGATCGAATACACTCCAATAATGATTTTCCTACAATAATACCTACACTAGGTTTATTAATTTAAATAATTACTGAAGTTGGACTGGTAACCATCGCGTTTTGTCAACAATTAAATTAATAACTAAATTATTTTCGCATTTGTTTGTAAAGTCATTGCTAATAAGAAAACAAATCCTAGTTGATGTTATGTCATGTTTTCATATAACACCTCCATAAGGAATTGCGCGATGAAATATCGATACTCACCACTAGGTAGCGCTAACTGAAACATCAAAACACATCACCAAATGGCAGTAACTAACACTTTGATACAACTGCCCACCGCAGGTGGATGATAAAAGGTTTGATGCCAACAGCATCCCGTATTCCCAAGTGGTCACCCTCCCTAAGTACTAACGGGACCCGACGCAGCTTAACGGCCGGGAGGCTGACGAGACCGGGTTTTTTCTACTACGTGGTATGGCCGTTGACAGCGTAATGCACGACTGGATCGAATACACTCCAATAATGATTTTCCTACAATAATACCTACACTAGGTTTATTAATTTAAATAATTACTGAAGTTGGACTGGTAACCATCGCGTTTTGTCAACAATTAAATTAATAACTAAATTATTTTCGCATTTGTTTGTAAAGTCATTGCTAATAAGAAAACAAATCCTAGTTGTGTTATTCATGTTTCCAATAACACCTTCATAAGGAATTGCGCGATGAAATATCGATACTCACCACTAGGTAGCGCTAACTGAAACATCAAAACACATCACCAAATGGCAGTAACTAACACTTTGATACAACTGCCCACCGCAGGTGATGATAAAAGGTTTGATGCCAACAGCATCCCGTATTCCCAAGTGGTCACCCTCCTAAGTACTAACGGGACCCGACGCAGCTTAACGGCCGGGAGCTGACGAGACCGGGGTTTTTCTCACGTGGTATGGCCGTTGACAGCGTAATGCACGACTGGATCGAATACACTCCAATAATGATTTTCCTACAATAATACCTACACTAGGTTTATTAATTTAAATAATTACTGAAGTTGGACTGGTAACCATCGCGTTTTGTCAACAATTAAATTAATAACTAAATTATTTTCGCATTTGTTTGTAAAGTCATTGCTAATAAGAAAACAAATCCTAGTTGTGTTATTCATGTTTCCAATAACACCTTCATAAGGAATTGCGCGATGAAATATCGATACTCACCACTAGGTAGCGCTAACTGAAACATCAAAACACATCACCAAATGGCAGTAACTAACACTTTGATACAACTGCCCACCGCAGGTGATGATAAAAGGTTTGATGCCAACAGCATCCCGTATTCCCAAGTGGTCACCCTCCTAAGTACTAACGGGACCCGACGCAGCTTAACGGCCGGGAGCTGACGAGACCGGGTTTTTTCTACGTGGTATGGCCGTTGACAGCGTAATGCACGACTGGATCGAATACACCCAACAAATAAATTTTCCTACAATAATACCTACACTAGGTTTATTAATTTAAATAATTACTGAAGTTGGACTGGTAACCATCGCGTTTTGTCAACAATTAAATTAATAACTAAATTATTTTCGCATTTGTTTGTAAAGTCATTGCTAATAAGAAAACAAATCCTAGTTGTGTTATTCATGTTTCCAATAACACCTT
>NW_025533401.1:0-22529 GCF_020631705.1 Daphnia magna | reverse complement strand
CGAAATGAGTTTTCTGCGTGGTATGGCCGTTGACGTTTAAATACGAAACTGAATTGAATACGCTCAAGGAATGATTTTCCAACATTGAAACCTACACAAGGACGATTAATTTCTATAATTAAGGATATTGGACTGGTAACCATCGTGTTCGTTGAGCCACTATTTTTCTATGAAATAGAAATTCAAGAATTTAATACGAAACTGAATTGAATACGCTCAAGGAATGATTTTCCAACATTGAAACCTACACAAGGACGATTAATTTCTATAATTAAGGATATTGGACTGGTAACCATCGTGTTCGTTGAGCCACTATTTTCTCTATGAAATAGAAATTCAAAAATTTAATACGAAACTGAATTGAATACGCTCAAGGAATGATTTTCCAACATTGAAACCTACACAAGGACGATTAATTTCTATAATTAAGGATATTGGACTGGTAACCATCGTGTTCGTTGAGCCACTATTTTTTCTATGAAATAGAAATTCACATTCATCAGTAAAGTCACTGCTGGTAATAAAACACTCTACACTTCCCTTGTTGGTGTTTAAAAAATAGCTATCAGTGTGTACGAGATGAATTAAATTCAAAACAACCCTAGATGGCGTTTAATAAAGTATCAAAATTCACCACGAGATGGTTTTAACTAAAACTTTGATTCATTTTCGAAACTCTTGCTGGTTATAAAACGTTTGATGCCAACAGCATCCCGTATTCCCAAGCGGTCACCCTTCTAGGTACTAACGGGACCCGACGCAGCTTAACTTCAGGGCAGCTGACGAGACCCGGGTTTTTCTGCGTGGTATGGCCGTTGACGTTTTAATACGAAACTGAATTGAATACACGCTCAAGGAATGATTTTCCAACATTGGAAACCTACACAAGGACGATTAATTTCTATAATTAAGGATATTGGACTGGTAACCATCGTGTTCGTTGAGCCACTATTTTTCTATGAAATAGAAATTCACATTCATCAGTAAAGTCACTGCTGGTAATAAAACACTCTACACTTCCCTTGTTGGTGTTTAAAAAATAGCTATCAGTGTGTACGAGATGAATTATCAAAATTCAACCCTAGATGGCGTTTAATAAAGTATCAAAATTCACCACGAGATGGTTTTAACTAAAACTTTGATTCATTTTCGAAACTCTTGCTGGTTATAAAACGTTTGATGCCAACAGCATCCCGTATTCCCAAGCGGTCACCCTTCTAGGTACTAACGGGACCCGACGCAGCTTAACTTCTGGGAGCTGACGAGACCAGGTTTTTTCTGCGTGGTATGGCCGTTGACGTTTTAATACGAAACTGAATTGAATACACTCAAGGAATGATTTTCCAACATTGAAACCTACACAAGGACGATTAATTTCTATAATTAAGGATATTGGACTGGTAACCATCGTGTTCGTTGAGCCACTATTTTTCTATGAAATAGAAATTCACATTCATCAGTAAAGTCACTGCTGGTAATAAAACACTCTACACTTCCCTTGTTGGTGTTTAAAAAATAGCTATCAGTGTGTACGAGATGAATTATCAAAATTCAACCCTAGATGGCGTTTAATAAAGTATCAAAATTCACCACGAGATGGTTTTAACTAAAACTTTGATTCATTTTCGAAACTCTTGCTGGTTATAAAACGTTTGATGCCAACAGCATCCCGTATTCCCAAGCGGTCACCCTTCTAGGTACTAACGGGACCCGACGCAGCTTAACTTCTGGGAGCTGACGAGACCAGGTTTTTTCTGCGTGGTATGGCCGTTGACGTTTTAATACGAAACTGAATTGAATACACTCAAGGAATGATTTTCCAACATTGAAACCTACACAAGGACGATTAATTTCTATAATTAAGGATATTGGACTGGTAACCATCGTGTTCGTTGAGCCACTATTTTCTTTTCTGAAATGAAATAGAAATTCAAGAATTTAATACGAAACTGAATTGAATACGCTCAAGGAATGATTTTCCAACATTGAAACCTACACAAGGACGATTAATTTCTATAATTAAGGATATTGGACTGGTAACCATCGTGTTCGTTGAGCCACTATTTTTCTATGAAATAGAAATTCACATTCATCAGTAAAGTCACTGCTGGTAATAAAACACTCTACACTTCCCTTGTTGGTGTTTAAAAAATAGCTATCAGTGTGTACGAGATGAATTATCAAAATTCAACCCTAGATGGCGTTTAATAAAGTATCAAAATTCACCACGAGATGGTTTTAACTAAAACTTTGATTCATTTTCGAAACTCTTGCTGGTTATAAAACGTTTGATGCCAACAGCATCCCGTATTCCCAAGCGGTCACCCTTCTAGGTACTAACGGGACCCGACGCAGCTTAACTTCTAGGAGCGTTTAATACGAACGATTGAACACTCAGGATTTTTTTTAAATATTATAAAAAAAAAATTATTTTTTAAAACAATTTTCTGCGTGGTATGGCCGTTGATTCAAGAATTTAATACGAAACTGAATTGAATACGCTCAAGGAATGATTTTCCAACATTGAAACCTACACAAGGACGATTAATTTCTATAATTAAGGATATTGGACTGGTAACCATCGTGTTCGTTGAGCCACTATTTTTCTATGAAATAGAAATTCACATTCATCAGTAAAGTCACTGCTGGTAATAAAACACTCTACACTTCCCTTGTTGGTGTTTAAAAAATAGCTATCAGTGTGTACGAGATGAATTATCAAAATTCAACCCTAGATGGCGTTTAATAAAGTATCAAAATTCACCACGAGATGGTTTTAACTAAAACTTTGATTCATTTTCGAAACTCTTGCTGGTTATAAAACGTTTGATGCCAACAGCATCCCGTATTCCCAAGCGGTCACCCTTCTAGGTACTAACGGGACCCGACGCAGCTTAACTTCTGGGAGCTGACGAGACCAGGTTTTTTCTGCGTGGTATGGCCGTTGACGTTTTAATACGAAACTGAATTGAATACACTCAAGGAATGATTTTCCAACATTGAAACCTACACAAGGACGATTAATTTCTATAATTAAGGATATTGGACTGGTAACCATCGTGTTCGTTGAGCCACTATTTTTCTATGAAATAGAAATTCAAAATTTAATACGAAACTGAATTGAATACGCTCAAGGAATGATTTTCCAACATTGAAACCTACACAAGGACGATTAATTTCTATAATTAAGGATATTGGACTGGTAACCATCGTGTTCGTTGAGCCACTATTTTTCTATGAAATAGAAATTCACATTCATCGGTAAAGTCACTGCTGGTAATAAAACACTCTACACTTCCCTTGTTGGTGTTTAAAAAATAGCTATCAGTGTGTACGAGATGAATTATCAAAATTCAACCCTAGATGGCGTTTAATAAAGTATCAAAATTCACCACGAGATGGTTTTAACTAAAACTTTGATTCATTTTCGAAACTCTTGCTGGTTATAAAACGTTTGATGCCAACAGCATCCCGTATTCCCAAGCGGTCACCCTTCTAGGTACTAACGGGACCCGACGCAGCTTAACTTCTGGGAGCTGACGAGACCAGGTTTTTTCTGCGTGGTATGGCCGTTGACGTTTTAATACGAAACTGAATTGAATACACTCAAGGAATGATTTTCCAACATTGAAACCTACACAAGGACGATTAATTTCTATAATTAAGGATATTGGACTGGTAACCATCGTGTTCGTTGAGCCACTATTTTTCTATGAAATAGAAATTCACATTCATCGGTAAAGTCACTGCTGGTAATAAAACACTCTACACTTCCCTTGTTGGTGTTTAAAAAATAGCTATCAGTGTGTACGAGATGAATTATCAAAATTCAACCCTAGATGGCGTTTAATAAAGTATCAAAATTCACCACGAGATGGTTTTAACTAAAACTTTGATTCATTTTCGAAACTCTTGCTGGTTATAAAACGTTTGATGCCAACAGCATCCCGTATTCCCAAGCGGTCACCCTTCTAGGTACTAACGGGACCCGACGCAGCTTAACTTCTGGGAGCTGACGAGACCAGGTTTTTTCTGCGTGGTATGGCCGTTGACGTTTTAATACGAAACTGAATTGAATACACTCAAGGAATGATTTTCCAACATTGAAACCTACACAAGGACGATTAATTTCTATAATTAAGGATATTGGACTGGTAACCATCGTGTTCGTTGAGCCACTATTTTTCTATGAAATAGAAATTCAAGAATTTAATACGAAACTGAATTGAATACGCTCAAGGAATGATTTTCCAACATTGAAACCTACACAAGGACGATTAATTTCTATAATTAAGGATATTGGACTGGTAACCATCGTGTTCGTTGAGCCACTATTTTTCTATGAAATAGAAATTCACATTCATCGGTAAAGTCACTGCTGGTAATAAAACACTCTACACTTCCCTTGTTGGTGTTTAAAAAATAGCTATCAGTGTGTACGAGATGAATTATCAAAATTCAACCCTAGATGGCGTTTAATAAAGTATCAAAATTCACCACGAGATGGTTTTAACTAAAACTTTGATTCATTTTCGAAACTCTTGCTGGTTATAAAACGTTTGATGCCAACAGCATCCCGTATTCCCAAGCGGTCACCCTTCTAGGTACTAACGGGACCCGACGCAGCTTAACTTCTGGGAGCTGACGAGACCAGGTTTTTTCTGCGTGGTATGGCCGTTGACGTTTTAATACGAAACTGAATTGAATACACTCAAGGAATGATTTTCCAACATTGAAACCTACACAAGGACGATTAATTTCTATAATTAAGGATATTGGACTGGTAACCATCGTGTTCGTTGAGCCACTATTTTTCTATGAAATAGAAATTCACATTCATCAGTAAAGTCACTGCTGGTAATAAAACACTCTACACTTCCCTTGTTGGTGTTTAAAAAATAGCTATCAGTGTGTACGAGATGAATTATCAAAATTCAACCCTAGATGGCGTTTAATAAAGTATCAAAATTCACCACGAGATGGTTTTAACTAAAACTTTGATTCATTTTCGAAACTCTTGCTGGTTATAAAACGTTTGATGCCAACAGCATCCCGTATTCCCAAGCGGTCACCCTTCTAGGTACTAACGGGACCCGACGCAGCTTAACTTCTGGGAGCTGACGAGACCAGGTTTTTTCTGCGTGGTATGGCCGTTGACGTTTTAATACGAAACTGAATTGAATACACTCAAGGAATGATTTTCCAACATTGAAACCTACACAAGGACGATTAATTTCTATAATTAAGGATATTGGACTGGTAACCATCGTGTTCGTTGAGCCACTATTTTTCTATGAAATAGAAATTCAAGAATTTAATACGAAACTGAATTGAATACGCTCAAGGAATGATTTTCCAACATTGAAACCTACACAAGGACGATTAATTTCTATAATTAAGGATATTGGACTGGTAACCATCGTGTTCGTTGAGCCACTATTTTTCTATGAAATAGAAATTCACATTCATCGGTAAAGTCACTGCTGGTAATAAAACACTCTACACTTCCCTTGTTGGTGTTTAAAAAATAGCTATCAGTGTGTACGAGATGAATTATCAAAATTCAACCCTAGATGGCGTTTAATAAAGTATCAAAATTCACCACGAGATGGTTTTAACTAAAACTTTGATTCATTTTCGAAACTCTTGCTGGTTATAAAACGTTTGATGCCAACAGCATCCCGTATTCCCAAGCGGTCACCCTTCTAGGTACTAACGGGACCCGACGCAGCTTAACTTCTGGAGGACGAGACCAGGTTTTTTCTGCGTGGTATGGCCGTTGACGTTTTAATACGAAACTGAATTGAATACACTCAAGGAATGATTTTCCAACATTGAAACCTACACAAGGACGATTAATTTCTATAATTAAGGATATTGGACTGGTAACCATCGTGTTCGTTGAGCCACTATTTTTCTATGAAATAGAAATTCACATTCATCAGTAAAGTCACTGCTGGTAATAAAACACTCTACACTTCCCTTGTTGGTGTTTAAAAAATAGCTATCAGTGTGTACGAGATGAATTATCAAAATTCAACCCTAGATGGCGTTTAATAAAGTATCAAAATTCACCACGAGATGGTTTTAACTAAAACTTTGATTCATTTTCGAAACTCTTGCTGGTTATAAAACGTTTGATGCCAACAGCATCCCGTATTCCCAAGCGGTCACCCTTCTAGGTACTAACGGGACCCGACGCAGCTTAACTTCTGGGAGCTGACGAGACGGCAGGTTTTTTCTGCGTGGTATGGCCGTTGACGTTTTAATACGAAACTGAATTGAATACACTCAAGGAATGATTTTCCAACATTGAAACCTACACAAGGACGATTAATTTCTATAATTAAGGATATTGGACTGGTAACCATCGTGTTCGTTGAGCCACTATTTTTCTATGAAATAGAAATTCAAAATTTAATACGAAACTGAATTGAATACGCTCAAGGAATGATTTTCCAACATTGAAACCTACACAAGGACGATTAATTTCTATAATTAAGGATATTGGACTGGTAACCATCGTGTTCGTTGAGCCACTATTTTTCTATGAAATAGAAATTCACATTCATCAGTAAAGTCACTGCTGGTAATAAAACACTCTACACTTCCCTTGTTGGTGTTTAAAAAATAGCTATCAGTGTGTACGAGATGAATTATCAAAATTCAACCCTAGATGGCGTTTAATAAAGTATCAAAATTCACCACGAGATGGTTTTAACTAAAACTTTGATTCATTTTCGAAACTCTTGCTGGTTATAAAACGTTTGATGCCAACAGCATCCCGTATTCCCAAGCGGTCACCCTTCTAGGTACTAACGGGACCCGACGCAGCTTAACTTCTGGGAGCTGACGAGACCAGGTTTTTTCTGCGTGGTATGGCCGTTGACGTTTTAATACGAAACTGAATTGAATACACTCAAGGAATGATTTTCCAACATTGAAACCTACACAAGGACGATTAATTTCTATAATTAAGGATATTGGACTGGTAACCATCGTGTTCGTTGAGCCACTATTTTTCTATGAAATAGAAATTCAAGAATTTAATACGAAACTGAATTGAATACGCTCAAGGAATGATTTTCCAACATTGAAACCTACACAAGGACGATTAATTTCTATAATTAAGGATATTGGACTGGTAACCATCGTGTTCGTTGAGCCACTATTTTTCTATGAAATAGAAATTCACATTCATCAGTAAAGTCACTGCTGGTAATAAAACACTCTACACTTCCCTTGTTGGTGTTTAAAAAATAGCTATCAGTGTGTACGAGATGAATTATCAAAATTCAACCCTAGATGGCGTTTAATAAAGTATCAAAATTCACCACGAGATGGTTTTAACTAAAACTTTGATTCATTTTCGAAACTCTTGCTGGTTATAAAACGTTTGATGCCAACAGCATCCCGTATTCCCAAGCGGTCACCCTTCTAGGTACTAACGGGACCCGACGCAGCTTAACTTCTGGGAGCTGACGAGACCAGGTTTTTTCTGCGTGGTATGGCCGTTGACGTTTTAATACGAAACTGAATTGAATACACTCAAGGAATGATTTTCCAACATTGAAACCTACACAAGGACGATTAATTTCTATAATTAAGGATATTGGACTGGTAACCATCGTGTTCGTTGAGCCACTATTTTTTTTTAAAAAAAATTTAAAAATTTAATACAAACTGAATTGAATACGCTCAAGGAATGATTTTCCAACATTGAAACAGACGATTAATTTCTATAATTAAGGATATTGGACTGGTAACCATCGTGTTCGTTGAGCCACTATTTTTCTATGAAATAGAAATTCAAGAATTTAATACGAAACTGAATTGAATACGCTCAAGGAATGATTTTCCAACATTGAAACCTACACAAGGACGATTAATTTCTATAATTAAGGATATTGGACTGGTAACCATCGTGTTCGTTGAGCCACTATTTTTCTATGAAATAGAAATTCACATTCATCAGTAAAGTCACTGCTGGTAATAAAACACTCTACACTTCCCTTGTTGGTGTTTAAAAAATAGCTATCAGTGTGTACGAGATGAATTATCAAAATTCAACCCTAGATGGCGTTTAATAAAGTATCAAAATTCACCACGAGATGGTTTTAACTAAAACTTTGATTCATTTTCGAAACTCTTGCTGGTTATAAAACGTTTGATGCCAACAGCATCCCGTATTCCCAAGCGGTCACCCTTCTAGGTACTAACGGGACCCGACGCAGCTTAACTTCTGGGAGCTGACGAGACCAGGTTTTTTCTGCGTGGTATGGCCGTTGACGTTTTAATACGAAACTGAATTGAATACACTCAAGGAATGATTTTCCAACATTGAAACCTACACAAGGACGATTAATTTCTATAATTAAGGATATTGGACTGGTAACCATCGTGTTCGTTGAGCCACTATTTTTCTATGAAATAGAAATTCAAGAATTTAATACGAAACTGAATTGAATACGCTCAAGGAATGATTTTCCAACATTGAAACCTACACAAGGACGATTAATTTCTATAATTAAGGATATTGGACTGGTAACCATCGTGTTCGTTGAGCCACTATTTTTCTATGAAATAGAAATTCACATTCATCAGTAAAGTCACTGCTGGTAATAAAACACTCTACACTTCCCTTGTTGGTGTTTAAAAAATAGCTATCAGTGTGTACGAGATGAATTATCAAAATTCAACCCTAGATGGCGTTTAATAAAGTATCAAAATTCACCACGAGATGGTTTTAACTAAAACTTTGATTCATTTTCGAAACTCTTGCTGGTTATAAAACGTTTGATGCCAACAGCATCCCGTATTCCCAAGCGGTCACCCTTCTAGGTACTAACGGGACCCGACGCTAGCTTAACTTCTGGGAGCTGACGAGACCAGGTTTTTTCTGCGTGGTATGGCCGTTGACGTTTTAATACGAAACTGAATTGAATACACTCAAGGAATGATTTTCCAACATTGAAACCTACACAAGGACGATTAATTTCTATAATTAAGGATATTGGACTGGTAACCATCGTGTTCGTTGAGCCACTATTTTTCTATGAAATAGAAATTCAAAAATTTAATACGAAAACTGAATTGAATACGCTCAAGGAATGATTTTCCAACATTGAAACCTACACAAGGACGATTAATTTCTATAATTAAGGATATTGGACTGGTAACCATCGTGTTCGTTGAGCCACTATTTTTCTATGAAATAGAAATTCACATTCATCAGTAAAGTCACTGCTGGTAATAAAACACTCTACACTTCCCTTGTTGGTGTTTAAAAAATAGCTATCAGTGTGTACGAGATGAATTATCAAAATTCAACCCTAGATGGCGTTTAATAAAGTATCAAAATTCACCACGAGATGGTTTTAACTAAAACTTTGATTCATTTTCGAAACTCTTGCTGGTTATAAAACGTTTGATGCCAACAGCATCCCGTATTCCCAAGCGGTCACCCTTCTAGGTACTAACGGGACCCGACGCAGCTTAACTTCTGGGAGCTGACGAGACCAGGTTTTTTCTGCGTGGTATGGCCGTTGACGTTTTAATACGAAACTGAATTGAATACACTCAAGGAATGATTTTCCAACATTGAAACCTACACAAGGACGATTAATTTCTATAATTAAGGATATTGGACTGGTAACCATCGTGTTCGTTGAGCCACTATTTTTCTATGAAATAGAAATTCAAGAATTTAATACGAAACTGAATTGAATACGCTCAAGGAATGATTTTCCAACATTGAAACCTACACAAGGACGATTAATTTCTATAATTAAGGATATTGGACTGGTAACCATCGTGTTCGTTGAGCCACTATTTTTCTATGAAATAGAAATTCACATTCATCAGTAAAGTCACTGCTGGTAATAAAACACTCTACACTTCCCTTGTTGGTGTTTAAAAAATAGCTATCAGTGTGTACGAGATGAATTATCAAAATTCAACCCTAGATGGCGTTTAATAAAGTATCAAAATTCACCACGAGATGGTTTTAACTAAAACTTTGATTCATTTTCGAAACTCTTGCTGGTTATAAAACGTTTGATGCCAACAGCATCCCGTATTCCCAAGCGGTCACCCTTCTAGGTACTAACGGGACCCGACGCAGCTTAACTTCTGGGAGCTGACGAGACCAGGTTTTTTCTGCGTGGTATGGCCGTTGACGTTTTAATACGAAACTGAATTGAATACACTCAAGGAATGATTTTCCAACATTGAAACCTACACAAGGACGATTAATTTCTATAATTAAGGATATTGGACTGGTAACCATCGTGTTCGTTGAGCCACTATTTTTCTATGAAATAGAAATTCAAGAATTTAATACGAAACTGAATTGAATACGCTCAAGGAATGATTTTCCAACATTGAAACCTACACAAGGACGATTAATTTCTATAATTAAGGATATTGGACTGGTAACCATCGTGTTCGTTGAGCCACTATTTTTCTATGAAATAGAAATTCACATTCATCAGTAAAGTCACTGCTGGTAATAAAACACTCTACACTTCCCTTGTTGGTGTTTAAAAAATAGCTATCAGTGTGTACGAGATGAATTATCAAAATTCAACCCTAGATGGCGTTTAATAAAGTATCAAAATTCACCACGAGATGGTTTTAACTAAAACTTTGATTCATTTTCGAAACTCTTGCTGGTTATAAAACGTTTGATGCCAACAGCATCCCGTATTCCCAAGCGGTCACCCTTCTAGGTACTAACGGGACCCGACGCAGCTTAACTTCTGGGAGCTGACGAGACCAGGTTTTTTCTGCGTGGTATGGCCGTTGACGTTTTAATACGAAACTGAATTGAATACACTCAAGGAATGATTTTCCAACATTGAAACCTACACAAGGACGATTAATTTCTATAATTAAGGATATTGGACTGGTAACCATCGTGTTCGTTGAGCCACTATTTTTCTATGAAATAGAAATTCAAGAATTTAATACGAAACTGAATTGAATACGCTCAAGGAATGATTTTCCAACATTGAAACCTACACAAGGACGATTAATTTCTATAATTAAGGATATTGGACTGGTAACCATCGTGTTCGTTGAGCCACTATTTTTCTATGAAATAGAAATTCAAGAATTTAATACGAAACTGAATTGAATACGCTCAAGGAATGATTTTCCAACATTGAAACCTACACAAGGACGATTAATTTCTATAATTAAGGATATTGGACTGGTAACCATCGTGTTCGTTGAGCCACTATTTTTCTATGAAATAGAAATTCACATTCATCAGTAAAGTCACTGCTGGTAATAAAACACTCTACACTTCCCTTGTTGGTGTTTAAAAAATAGCTATCAGTGTGTACGAGATGAATTATCAAAATTCAACCCTAGATGGCGTTTAATAAAGTATCAAAATTCACCACGAGATGGTTTTAACTAAAACTTTGATTCATTTTCGAAACTCTTGCTGGTTATAAAACGTTTGATGCCAACAGCATCCCGTATTCCCAAGCGGTCACCCTTCTAGGTACTCAAACGGCCCCCCCCCCCCTTTTTTTTTGGGGGGGGGGGGGGCCCGGTTTTTTTTTCGTGGTTTGGCCGTTGACGTTTTAATACGAAACTGAATTGAATACGCTCAAGGAATGATTTTCCAACATTGAAACCTACACAAGGACGATTAATTTCTATAATTAAGGATATTGGACTGGTAACCATCGTGTTCGTTGAGCCACTATTTTTCTATGAAATAGAAATTCACATTCATCGGTAAAGTCACTGCTGGTAAAAAAACACTCTACACTTCCCTTTTTTGGTGTTTAAAAATAGCTATCAGGGTACGAGATGAATTATCAAAATTCAACCCTAGATGGCGTTTAATAAAGTATCAAAATTCACCACGAGATGGTTTTAACTAAAACTTTGATTCATTTTCGAAACTCTTGCTGGTTATAAAACGTTTGATGCCAACAGCATCCCGTATTCCCAAGCGGTCACCCTTCTAGGTACTAACGGGACCCCCCGCAGCTTAACTTCTGGGAGCTGACGAGACCAGGTTTTTCTGCGTGGTATGGCCGTTGACGTTTTAATACGAAACTGAATTGAATACACTCAAGGAATGATTTTCCAACATTGAAACCTACACAAGGACGATTAATTTCTATAATTAAGGATATTGGACTGGTAACCATCGTGTTCGTTGAGCCACTATTTTTCTATGAAATAGAAATTCAAGAAACTAATAATTTTAATACGAAACTGAATTGAATACGCTCAAGGAATGATTTTCCAACATTGAAACCTACACAAGGACGATTAATTTCTATAATTAAGGATATTGGACTGGTAACCATCGTGTTCGTTGAGCCACTATTTTTCTATGAAATAGAAATTCACATTCATCAGTAAAGTCACTGCTGGTAATAAAACACTCTACACTTCCCTTGTTGGTGTTTAAAAAATAGCTATCAGTGTGTACGAGATGAATTATCAAAATTCAACCCTAGATGGCGTTTAATAAAGTATCAAAATTCACCACGAGATGGTTTTAACTAAAACTTTGATTCATTTTCGAAACTCTTGCTGGTTATAAAACGTTTGATGCCAACAGCATCCCGTATTCCCAAGCGGTCACCCTTCTAGGTACTAACGGGACCCGACGCAGCTTAACTTCTGGGAGCTGACGAGACCAGGTTTTTTCTGCGTGGTATGGCCGTTGACGTTTTAATACGAAACTGAATTGAATACACTCAAGGAATGATTTTCCAACATTGAAACCTACACAAGGACGATTAATTTCTATAATTAAGGATATTGGACTGGTAACCATCGTGTTCGTTGAGCCACTATTTTTCTATGAAATAGAAATTCAAAAATTTAATACGAAACTGAATTGAATACGCTCAAGGAATGATTTTCCAACATTGAAACCTACACAAGGACGATTAATTTCTATAATTAAGGATATTGGACTGGTAACCATCGTGTTCGTTGAGCCACTATTTTTCTATGAAATAGAAATTCACATTCATCAGTAAAGTCACTGCTGGTAATAAAACACTCTACACTTCCCTTGTTGGTGTTTAAAAAATAGCTATCAGTGTGTACGAGATGAATTATCAAAATTCAACCCTAGATGGCGTTTAATAAAGTATCAAAATTCACCACGAGATGGTTTTAACTAAAACTTTGATTCATTTTCGAAACTCTTGCTGGTTATAAAACGTTTGATGCCAACAGCATCCCGTATTCCCAAGCGGTCACCCTTCTAGGTACTAGACGGGACCCGACGCAGCTTAACTTCTGGGAGCTGACGAGACCAGGTTTTTTCTGCGTGGTATGGCCGTTGACGTTTTAATACGAAACTGAATTGAATACACTCAAGGAATGATTTTCCAACATTGAAACCTACACAAGGACGATTAATTTCTATAATTAAGGATATTGGACTGGTAACCATCGTGTTCGTTGAGCCCCTTTTTTTCTATGAAATAGAAATTCACAATTTCATCAGAGCACGCTGGAAAACTTGTAAAATACGCTCAACGAATGAATTATCAAAATTCAAACCTAGAGGCGTTAATAAGTATCAAAATTACCACGAATGGGATTTTCGAAACTCTGCGGTTAAAAACGTTTGATGCAATTCCAAGGGCACCCTTCAATTTAATACAAGAAACTGAATTGAATACGCTCAAGGAATGATTTTCCAACATTGAAACCTACACAAGGACGATTAATTTCTATAATTAAGGATATTGGACTGGTAACCATCGTGTTCGTTGAGCCACTATTTTTCTATGAAATAGAAATTCACATTCATCGGTAGTAAAGTCACTGCTGGTAATAAAACACTCTACACTTCCCTTGTTGGTGTTTAAAAAATAGCTATCAGTGTGTACGAGATGAATTATCAAAATTCAACCCTAGATGGCGTTTAATAAAGTATCAAAATTCACCACGAGATGGTTTTAACTAAAACTTTGATTCATTTTCGAAACTCTTGCTGGTTATAAAACGTTTGATGCCAACAGCATCCCGTATTCCCAAGCGGTCACCCTTCTATGTACTAACGGGACCCGCCGCAGCTTAACTTCTGGGAGCTGACGAGACCAGGTTTTTTCTGCGTGGTATGGCCGTTGACGTTTTAATACGAAACTGAATTGAATACACTCAAGGAATGATTTTCCAACATTGAAACCTACACAAGGACGATTAATTTCTATAATTAAGGATATTGGACTGGTAACCATCGTGTTCGTTGAGCCACTATTTTTCTATGAAATAGAAATTCAAGAATTTAATACGAAACTGAATTGAATACGCTCAAGGAATGATTTTCCAACATTGAAACCTACACAAGGACGATTAATTTCTATAATTAAGGATATTGGACTGGTAACCATCGTGTTCGTTGAGCCACTATTTTTCTATGAAATAGAAATTCACATTCATCAGTAAAGTCACTGCTGGTAATAAAACACTCTACACTTCCCTTGTTGGTGTTTAAAAAATAGCTATCAGTGTGTACGAGATGAATTATCAAAATTCAACCCTAGATGGCGTTTAATAAAGTATCAAAATTCACCACGAGATGGTTTTAACTAAAACTTTGATTCATTTTCGAAACTCTTGCTGGTTATAAAACGTTTGATGCCAACAGCATCCCGTATTCCCAAGCGGTCACCCTTCTAGGTACTAACCGAAACTTCCCAATGACGAAACTGAATTGAATACGCTCAAGGAATGATTTTCCAACATTGAAACCTACACAAGGACGATTAATTTCTATAATTAAGGATATTGGACTGGTAACCATCGTGTTCGTTGAGCCACTATTTTTCTATGAAATAGAAATTCACATTCATCAGTAAAGTCACTGCTGGTAATAAAACACTCTACACTTCCCTTGTTGGTGTTTAAAAAATAGCTATCAGTGTGTACGAGATGAATTATCAAAATTCAACCCTAGATGGCGTTTAATAAAGTATCAAAATTCACCACGAGATGGTTTTAACTAAAACTTTGATTCATTTTCGAAACTCTTGCTGGTTATAAAACGTTTGATGCCAACAGCATCCCGTATTCCCAAGCGGTCACCCTTCTAGGTACTAACGGGACCCGACGCAGCTTAACTTCTGGGAGCTGACGAGACCAGGTTTTTTCTGCGTGGTATGGCCGTTGACGTTTTAATACGAAACTGAATTGAATACACTCAAGGAATGATTTTCCAACATTGGAAACCTACACAAGGACGATTAATTTCTATAATTAAGGATATTGGACTGGTAACCATCGTGTTCGTTGAGCCACTATTTTTCTATGAAATAGAAATTCAAGAATTTAATACGAAACTGAATTGAATACGCTCAAGGAATGATTTTCCAACATTGAAACCTACACAAGGACGATTAATTTCTATAATTAAGGATATTGGACTGGTAACCATCGTGTTCGTTGAGCCACTATTTTTCTATGAAATAGAAATTCACATTCATCGGTAAGTAAAGTCACTGCTGGTAATAAAACACTCTACACTTCCCTTGTTGGTGTTTAAAAAATAGCTATCAGTGTGTACGAGATGAATTATCAAAATTCAACCCTAGATGGCGTTTAATAAAGTATCAAAATTCACCACGAGATGGTTTTAACTAAAACTTTGATTCATTTTCGAAACTCTTGCTGGTTATAAAACGTTTGATGCCAACAGCATCCCGTATTCCCAAGCGGTCACCCTTCTAGGTACTAACGGGACCCGACGCAGCTTAACTTCTGGGAGCTGACGAGACCAGGTTTTTTCTGCGTGGTATGGCCGTTGACGTTTTAATACGAAACTGAATTGAATACACTCAAGGAATGATTTTCCAACATTGAAACCTACACAAGGACGATTAATTTCTATAATTAAGGATATTGGACTGGTAACCATCGTGTTCGTTGAGCCACTATTTTTCTATGAAATAGAAATTCAAAAATTTAATACGAAACTGAATTGAATACGCTCAAGGAATGATTTTCCAACATTGAAACCTACACAAGGACGATTAATTTCTATAATTAAGGATATTGGACTGGTAACCATCGTGTTCGTTGAGCCACTATTTTTTCTATGAAATAGAAATTCACATTCATCAGTAAAGTCACTGCTGGTAATAAAACACTCTACACTTCCCTTGTTGGTGTTTAAAAAATAGCTATCAGTGTGTACGAGATGAATTATCAAAATTCAACCCTAGATGGCGTTTAATAAAGTATCAAAATTCACCACGAGATGGTTTTAACTAAAACTTTGATTCATTTTCGAAACTCTTGCTGGTTATAAAACGTTTGATGCCAACAGCATCCCGTATTCCCAAGCGGTCACCCTTCTAGGTACTAACGGGACCCGACGCAGCTTAACTTCTGGGAGCTGACGAGACCAGGTTTTTTCTGCGTGGTATGGCCGTTGACGTTTTAATACGAAACTGAATTGAATACACTCAAGGAATGATTTTCCAACATTGAAACCTACACAAGGACGATTAATTTCTATAATTAAGGATATTGGACTGGTAACCATCGTGTTCGTTGAGCCACTATTTTTCTATGAAATAGAAATTCAAAAATTTAATACGAAACTGAATTGAATACGCTCAAGGAATGATTTTCCAACATTGAAACCTACAAAAAAAAATTTTTTTTTTTTTTTTTTTTGGTTTTTTTTTTTTTTATTTTTTTTTTTTTTTAGCCCCTTTTTTTTTTTGAAAAAGAAATTCACATTCATCAGGTAAAGTCACTGCTGGTAATAAAACACTCTACACTTCCCTTGTTGGTGTTTAAAAAATAGCTATCAGTGTGTACGAGATGAATTATCAAAATTCAACCCTAGATGGCGTTTAATAAAGTATCAAAATTCACCACGAGATGGTTTTAACTAAAACTTTGATTCATTTTCGAAACTCTTGCTGGTTATAAAACGTTTGATGCCAACAGCATCCCGTATTCCCAAGCGGTCACCCTTCTAGGTACTAACGGGACCCGACGCAGCTTAACTTCTGGGAGCTGACGAGACCAGGTTTTTTCTGCGTGGTATGGCCGTTGACGTTTTAATACGAAACTGAATTGAATACACTCAAGGAATGATTTTCCAACATTGGAAACCTACACAAGGACGATTAATTTCTATAATTAAGGATATTGGACTGGTAACCATCGTGTTCGTTGAGCCACTATTTTTCTATGAAATAGAAATTCAAGAATTTAATACGAAACTGAATTGAATACGCTCAAGGAATGATTTTCCAACATTGAAACCTACACAAGGACGATTAATTTCTATAATTAAGGATATTGGACTGGTAACCATCGTGTTCGTTGAGCCACTATTTTTCTATGAAATAGAAATTCAAGAATTTAATACGAAACTGAATTGAATACGCTCAAGGAATGATTTTCCAACATTGAAACCTACACAAGGACGATTAATTTCTATAATTAAGGATATTGGACTGGTAACCATCGTGTTCGTTGAGCCACTATTTTTCTATGAAATAGAAATTCAAAGAATTTAATACGAAACTGAATTGAATACGCTCAAGGAATGATTTTCCAACATTGAAACCTACACAAGGACGATTAATTTCTATAATTAAGGATATTGGACTGGTAACCATCGTGTTCGTTGAGCCACTATTTTTCTATGAAATAGAAATTCACATTCATCAGTAAAGTCACTGCTGGTAATAAAACACTCTACACTTCCCTTGTTGGTGTTTAAAAAATAGCTATCAGTGTGTACGAGATGAATTATCAAAATTCAACCCTAGATGGCGTTTAATAAAGTATCAAAATTCACCACGAGATGGTTTTAACTAAAACTTTGATTCATTTTCGAAACTCTTGCTGGTTATAAAACGTTTGATGCCAACAGCATCCCGTATTCCCAAGCGGTCACCCTTCTAGGTACTAACGGGACCCGACGCAGCTTAACTTCTGGGAGCTGACGAGACCAGGTTTTTTCTGCGTGGTATGGCCGTTGACGTTTTAATACGAAACTGAATTGAATACACTCAAGGAATGATTTTCCAACATTGGAAACCTACACAAGGACGATTAATTTCTATAATTAAGGATATTGGACTGGTAACCATCGTGTTCGTTGAGCCACTATTTTTCTATGAAATAGAAATTCAAGAATTTAATACGAAACTGAATTGAATACGCTCAAGGAATGATTTTCCAACATTGAAACCTACACAAGGACGATTAATTTCTATAATTAAGGATATTGGAGGTAACCAATTAAACCATCGTGTTCGTTGAGCCACTATTTTTCTATGAAATAGAAATTCAAGAATTTAATACGAAACTGAATTGAATACGCTCAAGGAATGATTTTCCAACATTGAAACCTACACAAGGACGATTAATTTCTATAATTAAGGATATTGGACTGGTAACCATCGTGTTCGTTGAGCCACTATTTTTCTATGAAATAGAAATTCACATTCATCAGTAAAGTCACTGCTGGTAATAAAACACTCTACACTTCCCTTGTTGGTGTTTAAAAAATAGCTATCAGTGTGTACGAGATGAATTATCAAAATTCAACCCTAGATGGCGTTTAATAAAGTATCAAAATTCACCACGAGATGGTTTTAACTAAAACTTTGATTCATTTTCGAAACTCTTGCTGGTTATAAAACGTTTGATGCCAACAGCATCCCGTATTCCCAAGCGGTCACCCTTCTAGGTACTAACGGGACCCGACGCAGCTTAACTTCTGGGAGCTGACGAGACCAGGTTTTTTCTGCGTGGTATGGCCGTTGACGTTTTAATACGAAACTGAATTGAATACACTCAAGGAATGATTTTCCAACATTGAAACCTACACAAGGACGATTAATTTCTATAATTAAGGATATTGGACTGGTAACCATCGTGTTCGTTGAGCCACTATTTTTCTATGAAATAGAAATTCAAGAATTTAATACGAAACTGAATTGAATACGCTCAAGGAATGATTTTCCAACATTGAAACCTACACAAGGACGATTAATTTCTATAATTAAGGATATTGGACTGGTAACCATCGTGTTCGTTGAGCCACTATTTTTCTATGAAATAGAAATTCAAGAATTTAATACGAAACTGAATTGAATACGCTCAAGGAATGATTTTCCAACATTGAAACCTACACAAGGACGATTAATTTCTATAATTAAGGATATTGGACTGGTAACCATCGTGTTCGTTGAGCCACTATTTTTCTATGAAATAGAAATTCAAAAATTTAATACGAAACTGAATTGAATACGCTCAAGGAATGATTTTCCAACATTGAAACCTACACAAGGACGATTAATTTCTATAATTAAGGATATTGGACTGGTAACCATCGTGTTCGTTGAGCCACTATTTTTCTATGAAATAGAAATTCACATTCATCAGTAAAGTCACTGCTGGTAATAAAACACTCTACACTTCCCTTGTTGGTGTTTAAAAAATAGCTATCAGTGTGTACGGGATGAATTATCAAAATTCAACCCTAGATGGCGTTTAATAAAGTATCAAAATTCACCACGAGAGGGTTTTAACTAAAACTTTGATTCATTTTCGAAACTCTTGCTGGTTATAAAACGTTTGATGCCAACAGCATCCCGTATTCCCAAGCGGTCACCCTTCTAGGTACTAACGGGACCCGACGCAGCTTAACTTCTGGGAGCTGACGAGACCAGGTTTTTTCTGCGTGGTATGGCCGTTGACGTTTTAATACGAAACTGAATTGAATACACTCAAGGAATGATTTTCCAACATTGAAACCTACACAAGGACGATTAATTTCTATAATTAAGGATATTGGACTGGTAACCATCGTGTTCGTTGAGCCACTATTTTTCTATGAAATAGAAATTCAAGAATTTAATACGAAACTGAATTGAATACGCTCAAGGAATGATTTTCCAACATTGAAACCTACACAAGGACGATTAATTTCTATAATTAAGGATATTGGACTGGTAACCATCGTGTTCGTTGAGCCACTATTTTTCTATGAAATAGAAATTCAAGAATTTAATACGAAACTGAATTGAATACGCTCAAGGAATGATTTTCCAACATTGAAACCTACACAAGGACGATTAATTTCTATAATTAAGGATATTGGACTGGTAACCATCGTGTTCGTTGAGGCCACTATTTTTTCTATGAAATAGAAATTCAAGAATTTAATACGAAACTGAATTGAATACACTCAAGGAATGATTTTCCAACATTGAAACCTACACAAGGACGATTAATTTCTATAATTAAGGATATTGGGCTGGTAACCATCGTGTTCGTTGAGCCACTATTTTTCTATGAAATAGAAATTCAAGTATTTAATACGAAACTGAATTGAATACGCTCAAGGAATGATTTTCCAACATTGAAACCTACACAAGGACGATTAATTTCTATAATTAAGGATATTGGACTGGTAACCATCGTGTTCGTTGAGCCACTATTTTTCTATGAAATAGAAATTCAAGAATTTAATACGAAACTGAATTGAATACGCTCAAGGAATGATTTTCCAACATTGAAACCTACACAAGGACGATTAATTTCTATAATTAAGGATATTGGACTGGTAACCATCGTGTTCGTTGAGCCACTATTTTTCTATGAAATAGAAATTCAAGAATTTAATACGAAACTGAATTGAATACGCTCAAGGAATGATTTTCCAACATTGAAACCTACACAAGGACGATTAATTTCTATAATTAAGGATATTGGACTGGTAACCATCGTGTTCGTTGAGCCACTATTTTTCTATGAAATAGAAATTCACATTCATCAGTAAAGTCACTGCTGGTAATAAAACACTCTACACTTCCCTTGTTGGTGTTTAAAAAATAGCTATCAGTGTGTACGAGATGAATTATCAAAATTCAACCCTAGATGGCGTTTAATAAAGTATCAAAATTCACCACGAGATGGTTTTAACTAAAACTTTGATTCATTTTCGAAACTCTTGCTGGTTATAAAACGTTTGATGCCAACAGCATCCCGTATTCCCAAAGTATTTAATACGAAACTGAATTAAATACACTCAAGGAATGATTTTCCAACATTGAAACCTACACAAGGACGATTAATTTCTATAATTAAGGATATTGGACTGGTAACCATCGTGTTCGTTGAGCCACTATTTTTCTATGAAATAGAAATTCAAGTATTTAATACGAAACTGAATTGAATACACTCAAGGAATGATTTTCCAACATTGAAACCTACACAAGGACGATTAATTTCTATAATTAAGGATATTGGACTGGTAACCATCGTGTTCGTTGAGCCACTATTTTTCTATGAAATAGAAATTCAAAGAATTTAATACGAAACTGAATTGAATACGCTCAAGGAATGATTTTCCAACATTGGAAACCTACACAAGGACGATTAATTTCTATAATTAAGGATATTGGACTGGTAACCATCGTGTTCGTTGAGCCACTATTTTTCTATGAAATAGAAATTCACATTCATCGGTAAAGTCACTGCTGGTAATAAAACACTCTACACTTCCCTTGTTGGTGTTTAAAAAATAGCTATCAGTGTGTACGAGATGAATTATCAAAATTCAACCCTAGATGGCGTTTAATAAAGTATCAAAATTCACCACGAGATGGTTTTAACTAAAACTTTGATTCATTTTCGAAACTCTTGCTGGTTATAAAACGTTTGATGCCAACAGCATCCCGTATTCCCAAGCGGTCACCCTTCTAGGTACTAACGGGACCCGACGCAGCTTAACTTCTGGGAGCTGACGAGACCAGGTTTTTTCTGCGTGGTATGGCCGTTGACGTTTTAATACGAAACTGAATTGAATACACTCAAGGAATGATTTTCCAACATTGAAACCTACACAAGGACGATTAATTTCTATAATTAAGGATATTGGACTGGTAACCATCGTGTTCGTTGAGCCACTATTTTTCTATGAAATAGAAATTCAAGAATTTAATACGAAACTGAATTGAATACGCTCAAGGAATGATTTTCCAACATTGGAAACCTACACAAGGACGATTAATTTCTATAATTAAGGATATTGGACTGGTAACCATCGTGTTCGTTGAGCCACTATTTTTCTATGAAATAGAAATTCAAGAATTTAATACGAAACTGAATTGAATACGCTCAAGGAATGATTTTCCAACATTGAAACCTACACAAGGACGATTAATTTCTATAATTAAGGATATTGGACTGGTAACCATCGTGTTCGTTGAGCCACTATTTTTCTATGAAATAGAAATTCACATTCATCAGTAAAGTCACTGCTGGTAATAAAACACTCTACACTTCCCTTGTTGGTGTTTAAAAAATAGCTATCAGTGTGTACGAGGATGAATTATCAAAATTCAACCCTAGATGGCGTTTAATAAAGTATCAAAATTCACCACCGAGATGGTTTTAACTAAAACTTTGATTCATTTTCGAAACTCTTGCTGGTTATAAAACGTTTGATGCCAACAGCATCCCGTATTCCCCAAGCGGTCACCCTTCTAGGTACTAAC
>NW_025533400.1:0-23107 GCF_020631705.1 Daphnia magna | reverse complement strand
CAAAACTCATGGTATAACAGTGTATTCACATTGAATACAAGTATATTTGATGCTGTTTACATATAGAACTAAAAACTCATGGTATAACAGTGTATTCACATTGAATACAAGTATATTCCATGCAGTTTACATCATATAAGTAAAAACTCATGGTTTAACAGTGTATTCACATTGAATACAAGTATATTTGATGCTGTTTACATATAGAACTAAAAACTCATGGTATAACAGTGTATTCACATTGAATACAAGTATATTTGATGCAGTTTACATATAGAAGTAAAAACTCATGGTATAACAGTGTATTCACATTGAATACAAGTATATTCCATGCAGTTTACATATAAAGTAAAAACTCATGGTATAACAGTGTATTCACATTGAATACAAGTATATTCCATGCAGTTTACATATAGAAGTAAAAACTCATGGTATAACAGTGTATTCACATTGAATACAAGTATATTCCATGCAGTTTACATATGAGGTAAAAACTCATGGTATAACAGTGTATTCACATTGAATACAAGTATATTTGATGCTGTTTACATATAGAACTAAAAACTCATGGTATAACAGTGTATTCACATTGAATACAAGTATATTCCATGCAGTTTACATATAGAAGTAAAAACTCATGGTATAACAGTGTATTCACATTGAATACAAGTATATTTGATGCTGTTTACATATAGGACTAAAAACTCATGGTATAACAGTGTATTCACATTGAATACAAGTATATTCCATGCAGTTTACATATAGAAGTAAAAACTCATGGGTATAACAGTGTATTCACATTGAATACAAGTATATTCCATGCTGTTTACATATAGAACTAAAAACTCATGGTATAACAGTGTATTCACATTGAATACAAGTATATTCCATGCAGTTTACATATAGAATTAAAAACTCATGGGTATAACAGTGTATTCACATTGAATACAAGTATATTCCATGCAGTTTACATATAGAAGTAAAAACTCATGGTATAACAGTGTATTCACATTGAATACAAGTATATTTGATGCTAGTTTACATATAGAACTAAAAACTCATGGTATAACAGTGTATTCACATTGAATACAAGTATATTCCATGCAGTTTACATATAGAAGTAAAAACTCATGGTATAACAGTGTATTCACATTGAATACAAGTATATTTGATGCTGGTTTACATATAGAACTAAAAACTCTATGGTATAACAGTGTATTCACATTGAATACAAGTATATTCCATGCTGTTTACATATAGAAGTAAAAACTCATGGTATAACAGTGTATTCACATTGAATACAAGTATATTTGATGCTGTTTACATATAGAACTAAAAACTCATGGTATAACAGTGTATTCACATTGAATACAAGTATATTCCATGCAGTTTACATATAAGTAAAAACTCATGGTATAACAGTGTATTCACATTGAATACAAGTATATTCCATGCAGTTTACATATAGAAGTAAAAACTCATGGTATAACAGTGTATTCACATTGAATACAAGTATATTTGATGCTGTTTACATATAGAACTAAAAACTCATGGTATAACAGTGTATTCACATTGAATACAAGTATATTCCATGCAGTTTACATCATATAAGTAAAAACTCATGGTATAACAGTGTATTCACATTGAATACAAGTATATTCCATGCAGTTTACATATAGAAATAAAAACTCATGGTATAACAGTGTATTCACATTGAATACAAGTATATTTGATCACAGTTTACATATAGAACTAAAAACTCATGGTATAACAGTGTATTCACATTGAATACAAGTATATTCCATGCAGTTTACATATAGAAGTAAAAACTCATGGTATAACAGTGTATTCACATTGAATACAAGTATATTTGATGCTGTTTACATATAGAACTAAAAACTCATGGTATAACAGTGTATTCACATTGAATACAAGTATATTCCATGCAGTTTACATATATAAGTAAAAACTCATGGTATAACAGTGTATTCACATTGAATACAAGTATATTCCATGCTGTTTACATATAGAACTAAAAACTCATGGTATAACAGTGTATTCACATTGAATACAAGTATATTCCATGCAGTTTACATATATAAGTAAAAACTCATGGTATAACAGTGTATTCACATTGAATACAAGTATATTTGATGCTGTTTACATATAGAACTAAAAACTCATGGTATAACAGTGTATTCACATTGAATACAAGTATATTCCATGCAGTTTACATATAAAAGTAAAAACTCATGGTATAACAGTGTATTCACATTGAATACAAGTATATTCCATGCTGTTTACATATAGAACTAAAAACTCATGGTATAACAGTGTATTCACATTGAATACAAGTATATTCCATGCAGTTTACATATAGAATTAAAAACTCATGGTATAACAGTGTATTCACATTGAATACAAGTATATTCCATGCAGTTTACATATAGAAGTAAAAACTCATGGTATAACAGTGTATTCACATAGAATACAAATATATTTGATGCTGTTTACATATAGAACTAAAAACTCATGGTATAACAGTGTATTCACATTGAATACAAGTATATTCCATTCAGTTTACATATAGAAGTAAAAACTCATGGTATAACAGTGTATTCACATTGAATACAAGTATATTTGATGCTGTTTACATATAGAACTAAAAACTCATGGTATAACAGTGTATTCACATTGAATACAAGTATATTTGATGCTGTTTACATATAGAAGTAAAAACTCATGGTATAACAGTGTATTCACATTGAATACAAGTATATTTGCATGCTGTTTACATATAGAACTAAAAACTCATGGTATAACAGTGTATTCACATTGAATACAAGTATATTCCATGCAGTTTACATATAGAAGTAAAAACTCATGGTATAACAGTGTATTCACATTGAATACAAGTATATTCCATGCAGTTTACATCATATAAATAAAAAACTCATGGTATAACAGTGTATTCACATTGAATACAAGTATATTTGATGCTGTTTACATATAGAACTAAAAACTCATGGTATAACAGTGTATTCACATTGAAATACAAGTATATTCCATATGCAGTTTACATATAGAATAAAAACTCATGGTATAACAGTGTATTCACATTGAATACAAGTATATTCCATGCAGTTTACATATAGAAGTAAAAACTCATGGTATAACAGTGTATTCACATTGAATACAAGTATATTTGATGCTGTTTACATATAGAACTAAAAACTCATGGTATAACAGTGTATTCACATTGAATACAAGTATATTCCATGCAGTTTACATATATAAATAAAAACTCATGGTATAACAGTGTATTCACATTGAATACAAGTATATTTGATGCTGTTTACATATAGAACTAAAAACTCATGGTATAACAGTGTATTCACATTGAATACAAGTATATTCCATGCAGTTTACATATAGAAGTAAAAACTCATGGTATAACAGTGTATTCACATTGAATACAAGTATATTCCATGCTGTTTACATATAGAACTAAAAACTCATGGGTATAACAGTGTATTCACATTGAATACAAGTATATTCCATGCAGTTTACATATAGAAGTAAAAACTCATGGTATAACAGTGTATTCACATTGAATACAAGTATATTTGATGCTGTTTACATATAGAACTAAAAACTCATGGTATAACAGTGTATTCACATTGAATACAAGTATATTCCATGCAGTTTACATATAGAAGTAAAAACTCATGGTATAACAGTGTATTCACATTGAATACAAGTATATTTGATGCAGTTTACATATAGAACTAAAAACTCATGGTATAACAGTGTATTCACATTGAATACAAGTATATTTGATGCAGTTTACATATAGAACTAAAAACTCATGGTATAACAGTGTATTCACATTGAATACAAGTATATTTGATGCTGTTTACATATAGAACTAAAAACTCATGGTATAACAGTGTATTCACATTGAATACAAGTATATTCCATGCAGTTTACATATAAAAGTAAAAACTCATGGTATAACAGTGTATTCACATTGAATACAAGTATATTCCATGCAGTTTACATATAGAAGTAAAAACTCATGGTATAACAGTGTATTCACATTGAATACAAGTATATTCCATGCAGTTTACATATAGAATTAAAAACTCATGGTATAACAGTGTATTCACATTGAATACAAGTATATTCCATGCAGTTTACATATAGAAGTAAAAACTCATGGTATAACAGTGTATTCACATTGAATACAAGTATATTTGATGCTGTTTACATATAGAACTAAAAACTCATGGTATAACAGTGTATTCACATTGAATACAAGTATATTCCATGCAGTTTACATATAGAAGTAAAAACTCATGGTATAACAGTGTATTCACATTGAATACAAGTATATTTGATGCTGTTTACATATAGAACTAAAAACTCATGGTATAACAGTGTATTCACATTGAATACAAGTATATTTGATGCTGTTTACATATAGAAGTAAAAACTCATGGTATAACAGTGTATTCACATTGAGAATACAAGTATATTTGATGCTGTTTACATATAGAACTAAAAACTCATGGTATAACAGTGTATTCACATTGAATACAAGTATATTTGATGCTGTTTACATATAGAACTAAAAACTCATGGTATAACAGTGTATTCACATTGAATACAAGTATATTCCATGCAGTTTACATATAGAAGTAAAAACTCATGGTATAACAGTGTATTCACATTGAATACAAGTATATTTGATGCTGTTTACATATAGAACTAAAAACTCATGGTATAACAGTGTATTCACATTGAATACAAGTATATTCCATGGCAGTTTACATATAGAAGTAAAAACTCATGGTATAACAGTGTATTCACATTGAATACAAGTATATTTGATGCTGTTTACATATAGAACTAAAAACTCATGGTATAACAGTGTATTCACATTGAATACAAGTATATTCCATGCAGTTTACATATAGAAGTAAAAACTCATGGTATAACAGTGTATTCACATTGAATACAAGTATATTTGATGCTGTTTACATATAGAACTAAAAACTCATGGTATAACAGTGTATTCACATTGAATACAAGTATATTTGATGCAGTTTACATATAGAAGTAAAAACTCATGGTATAACAGTGTATTCACATTGAATACAAGTATATTCCATGCAGTTTACATATAGAAGTAAAAACTCATGGTATAACAGTGTATTCACATTGAATACAAGTATATTCCATGCAAGTTTACATATAGAAGTAAAAACTCATGGTATAACAGTGTATTCACATTGAATACAAGTATATTCCATGCAGTTTACATATAGAATAAAAAACTCATGGTATAACAGTGTGTATTCACATTGAATACAAGTATATTTGATGCAGTTTACATATAGAATAAAAACTCATGGTATAACAGTGTATTCACATTGAATACAAGTATATTCCATGCAGTTTACATATAGAAGTAAAAACTCATGGTATAACAGTGTATTCACATTGAATACAAGTATATTCCATGCAGTTTACATATAGAAGTAAAAACTCATGGTATAACAGTGTATTCACATTGAATACAAGTATATTTGATGCTGTTTACATATAGAACTAAAAACTCATGGTATAACAGTGTATTCACATTGAATACAAGTATATTCCATGCAGTTTACATATAGAAGTAAAAACTCATGGTATAACAGTGTATTCACATTGAATACAAGTATATTTGATGCTGTTTACATATAGAACTAAAAACTCATGGTATAACAGTGTATTCACATTGAATACAAGTATATTTGATGCAGTTTACATATAGAAGTAAAAACTCATGGTATAACAGTGTATTCACATTGAATACAAGTATATTCCATGCAGTTTTACATATAGAAGTAAAAACTCATGGTATAACAGTGTATTCACATTGAATACAAGTATATTTGATGCAGTTTACATATAGAAGTAAAAACTCATGGTATAACAGTGTATTCACATTGAATACAAGTATATTTGATGCTGTTTACATATAGAACTAAAAACTCATGGTATAACAGTGTATTCACATTGAATACAAGTATATTCCATGCAGTTTACATATAGAAGTAAAAACTCATGGTATAACAGTGTATTCACATTGAATACAAGTATATTTGATGCTGTTTACATATAGAACTAAAAACTCATGGTATAACAGTGTATTCACATTGAATACAAGTATAGTTGATGCAGTTTACATATAGAAGTAAAAACTCATGGTATAACAGTGTATTCACATTGAATACAAGTATATTCCATGCAGTTTACATATAGAAGTAAAAACTCATGGTATAACAGTGTATTCACATTGAATACAAGTATATTCCATGCAGTTTACATATAGAAGTAAAAACTCATGGTATAACAGTGTATTCACATTGAATACAAGTATATTTGATGCTGTTTACATATAGAACTAAAAACTCATGGTATAACAGTGTATTCACATTGAATACAAGTATATTCCATGCAGTTTACATATAGAAGTAAAAACTCATGGTATAACAGTGTATTCACATTGAATACAAGTATATTCCATGCAGTTTACATATAGAAGTAAAAACTCATGGTATAACAGTGTATTCACATTGAATACAAGTATATTCCATGCAGTTTACATATAGAAGTAAAAACTCATGGTATAACAGTGTATTCACATTGAATACAAGTATATTTGATGCTGTTTACATATAGAACTAAAAACTCATGGTATAACAGTGTATTCACATTGAATACAAGTATATTCCATGCAGTTTACATATAGAAGTAAAAACTCATGGTATAACAGTGTATTCACATTGAATACAAGTATATTTGATGCTGTTTACCTATAGAACTAAAAACTCATGGTATAACAGTGTATTCACATTGAATACAAGTATATTCCATGCAGTTTACATATAGAAGTAAAAACTCATGGTATAACAGTGTATTCACATTGAATACAAGAATATTTGATGCTGTTTACATATAGAAGTAAAAACTCATGGTATAACAGTGTATTCACATTGAATACAAGAATATTTGATGCTGTTTACATATAGAACTAAAAACTCAATGGTATAACAGTGTATTCACATTGAATACAAGTATATTCCATGCAAAGTTTACATATAGAAGTAAAAACTCATGAAGTATAACAAGTGTATTCACATTGAATACAAGTATATTTGATGCTGTTTACATATAGAACTAAAAACTCATGGTATAACAGTGTATTCACATTGAATACAAGTATATTCCATGCAGTTTACATATAGAAGTAAAAACTCATGGTATAACAGTGTATTCACATTGAATACAAGTATATTTGATGCTGTTTATATATAGAACTAAAAACTCATGGTATAACAGTGTATTCACATTGAATACAAGTATAGTTGATGCAGTTTACATATAGAAGTAAAAACTCATGGTATAACAGTGTATTCACATTGAATACAAGTATATTCCATACAGTTTACATATAGAAGTAAAAAAAAAAGTATATTCCATGCAGTTTACATATAGAAGTAAAAACTCATGGTATAACAGTGTATTCACATTGAATACAAGTATATTTGATGCTGTTTACATATAGAACTAAAAACTCATGGTATAACAGTGTATTCACATTGAATACAAGTATATTCCATGCAGTTTACATATAGAAGTAAAAACTCATGGTATAACAGTGTATTCACATTGAATACATGTATATTCCATGCAGTTTACATATAGAAGTAAAAACTCATGGTATAACAGTGTATTCACATTGAATACAAGTATATTCCATGCAGTTTACATATAGAAGTAAAAACTCATGGTATAACAGTGTATTCACATTGAATACAAGTATATTTGATGCAGTTTACATATAGAAGTAAAAACTCATGGTATAACAGTGTATTCACATTGAATACAAGTATATTTGATGCTGTTTACATATAGAACTAAAAACTCATGGTATAACAGTGTATTCACATTGAATACAAGTATATTCCATGCAGTTTACATATAGAAATAAAAACTCATGTTATAACAGTGTATTCACATTGAATACAAGTATATTCCATGCAGTTTACATATAGAAGTAAAAACTCATGGTATAACAGTGTATTCACATTGAATACAAGTATATTTGATGCTGTTTACATATAGAACTAAAAACTCATGGTATAACAGTGTATTCACATTGAATACAAGTATAGTTGATGCAGTTTTCATATAGAAGTAAAAATTCATGGTATAACACTGTATTCACATTGAATACATGTATATTCCATGCAGTTTACATATAGAAGTAAAAACTCATGGTATAACAGTGTATTCACATTGAATACAAGTATATTTGATGCTGTTTACATATAGAACTAAAAACTCATGGTATAACAGTGTATTCACATTGAATACAAGTATATTCCATGCAGTTTACATATAGAAGTAAAAACTCATGGTATAACAGTGTATTCACATTGAATACATGTATATTCCATGCAGTTTACATATAGAAGTAAAAACTCATGGTATAACAGTGTATTCACATTGAATACAAGTATTTTTTTTTTTTTTTTTTTTTGTATTTTGAGGAGCTGCTCAAGCTATGGAGTTTGGCCCCGGATGACTCTGATTACAATTTATACTGGGTTTTGGATACATTTTCCTTTGGGTGGGAGGGATAGTCGTTTCGATCGGATAATGAAGGTGCATAATGCGTTGAAAACTTTTTTGGATTTGTGAAACGTAGGGAGTGGGGGAGGCCAGTGGCCGAACTCTGAGATACACAAGGAGATCAGTGCGGTACGAGTAAGAGCATATATAGGACAATCAAATATAAAATGCTGGACGGATTCTGAGGGAAATGTACATATACACGCTGGCGAGGTTTCTTTTTTAAGAAGATATTGGTGGGCATTTAAAAGACTGTGACCCGTTAGGATTTGTATGACTTGATGTGGAAGGTTGTGGATTTTAAGCTGAATGAAACAGGTCGGGAAGGGGAAAAACGAGCGAGTTGTGTCGCCTTGAAGAGAATCTCTCCACTCACTCCTCCATGCTTGTTCTAGCGTGCTTCTTATTGTGTATTTTATGTGTGACGGGCGTCTACTTCTCGGCGGATCAGAAGAAGCTAGATTGATGATGACTGCCTGGGTGTGGGTCGCGATGGATTGTAGGGCGCTTGGTGAAAAGAATTGCAGTTTGGATAGGAGGTGACGTCTCAGAGTGATTTCCGTAACTCTTAAGTCGGCCGGCAAGGTTCCGGCTAGGACGGAGAGTGCTCCGGTGTCCGCCGTTTGGAACGACCTCGAGATGAGAATGTTGAATTTTCGCTCAATCGATCGTAATTTCTTTCGACCTTGTTTGGTCTTAATTACGGACGCCCAGACAGAACAGCAATAGAGAAGGCTCGGCTCCACCAAGGCTGAGTACAATGCTCTCAGACGGGTGCCGGAGAGGCCCCAAGTTTTTCCAGTGTATGAACGGAGAGAGAGAAAAGATTTTTCTAACTTGGCGCTCTTTCTCGTTCAGATGGGCCGTCCAGTTGAGTTTCGCGTCCAGTGTTAGGCCTAGTAGTTTCGTCTGGTTGACTGGTTGGATTTGGATGCCGTCAACTGTTAGGCGGAGATTTTCCACTGGCGTCCGCTTTCGGTTAAAGATGATGAGGACGGTTTTCGCTGCGTTTACTTTGAGTTTGAGTTTCTCTAGCTGAGATTTGATGCGGTTAGTTAGAGTTTGCAGTAAGCTTACTGCAATTGTCGAGTCTTTGTGCTGTTCTGATGCCGATATATCATCGGCGTATGCTAGAGCCAAGCCTGGCATGTTATGGTCGGACGGAAGGCGCAAGATGTCATCAATCATTACGTTCCATAAGAAAGGGGAGAGAAGGCTTCCTTGCGGGCATCCTGTTGGTATTGGAAATGGATCTACACTCTTTTGTTGGTGGAATTTACCTTTCCGATTTGTCAGAAAATCTCTGATGATTTTTACGAGGAATATTGGGCACTTCCTTGCGATCAAGGCTGATAGGATGGCGGGGGCCCATGCTGTGTCGAAAGCGCTCTTTATATCGATCATGGCGCAGGCCGTAGTCATCTTCTTCTCAAATCCTTTTTCAATTTCACTAACGAGGGAGTGGAGTGCGGATTCTGTTGATCGCTTGGGTTGGAAGCCGTGCTGGTTAGGATGAATCCAGTTTCCTATTGAGGCAAGCTGTTGGAGGCGATTGAGCAGGATTTTTTCGAAGAGTTTGCTCATGGCTGGTAGGACGCTAATGGGTCTGCTAATACAAGTATATTCCATGCAGTTTACATATAGAAGTAAAAACTCATGGTATAACAGTGTATTCACATTGAATACAAGTATATTTGATGCTGTTTACATATAGAACTAAAAACTCATGGTATAACAGTGTATTCACATTGAATACAAGTATATTCCATGCAGTTTACATATAGAAGTAAAAACTCATGGTATAACAGTGTATTCACATTATATACAAGTATATTCCATGCAGTTTACATATAGAAGTAAAAACTCATGGTATAACAGTGTATTCACATTGAATACAAGTATATTTGATGCTGTTTACATATAGAACTAAAAACTCATGGTATAACAGTGTATTCACATTGAATACAAGTATATTCCATGCAGTTTACATATAGAAGTAAAAACTCATGGTATAACAGTGTATTCACATTGAATACAAGTATATTCCATGCAGTTTACATATAGAAGTAAAAACTCATGGTATAACAGTGTATTCACATTGAATACAAGTATATTTGATGCTGTTTACATATAGAACTAAAAACTCATGGTATAACAGTGTATTCACATTGAATACAAGTATAGTTGATGCAGTTTACATATAGAAGTAAAAATTCATGGTATAACAGTGTATTCACATTGAATACATGTATATTCCATGCAGTTTACATATAGAAGTAAAAACTCATGGTATAACAGTGAATTCAAATTGAATACAAGTATATTTGATGCTGTTTACATATAGAACTAAAAACTCATGGTATAACAGTGTATTCACATTGAATACATGTATATTCCATGCAGTTTACATATAGAAGTAAAAACTCATGGTATAACAGTGTATTCACATTGAATACCAGTATATTCCATGCAGTTTACATATAGAAGTAAAAACTCATGGTATAACAGTGTATTCACATTGAATACAAGTATATTTGATGCTGTTTACATATAGAACTAAAAACTCATGGTATAACAGTGTATTCACATTGAATACAAGTATAGTTGATGCAGTTTACATATAGAAGTAAAAACTCATGGTATAACAGTGTATTCACATTGAATACAAGTATATTTGATGCTGTTTACATATAGAACTAAAAACTCATGGTATTACAGTGTATTCACATTGAATACAAGTATATTCCATGCAGTTTACATATAGAAGTAAAAACTCATGGTATAACAGTGTATTCACATTGAATACAAGTATAGTTGATGCTGTTTACATATAGAACTAAAAACTCATGGTATAACAGTGTATTCACATTGAATACAAGTATAGTTGATGCAGTTTACATATAGAAGTAAAAATTCTTGGTATAACAGTGTATTCAAATTGAATACATGTATATTCCATGCAGTTTACATATAGAAGTAAAAAGTCATGGTATAACAGTGTATTCACATTGAATTCAAGTATATTCCATGCAGTTTACATATAGAAGTAAAAACTCGTGGTATAACAGTGTATTCACATTGAATACAAGTATATTTGATGCTGTTTACATATAGAACTAAAAACTCATGGTATTACAGTGTATTCACATTGAATACAAGTATATTCCATGCAGTTTACATATAGAAGTAAAAACTCATGGTATAACAGTGTATTCACATTGAATACAAGTATATTTGATGCTGTTTACCTATAGAACTAAAAACTCATGGTATAACAGTGTATTCACATTGAATACAAGTATATTCCATGCAGTTTACATATAGAAGTAAAAACTCATGGTATAACAGTGTATTCACATTGAATACAAGTATATTCCATGCAACAAAGTAAACTATTACATATAGAAGTAAAAACTCATGGTATAACAGTGTATTCACATTGAATATCAAAAAAGTATATTCCATGCAGTTTACATATAGAAGTAAAAACTCATGGTATAACAGTGTATTCACATTGAATACAAGTATATTTGATGCTGTTTACATATAGAACTAAAAACTCATGGTATAACAGTGTATTCACATTGAATACAAGTATATTCCATGCAGTTTACATATAGAAGTAAAAACTCATGGTATAACAGTGTATTCACATTGAATACAAGAATATTTGATGCTGTTTACATATAGAAGTAAAAACTCATGGTATAACAGTGTATTCACATTGAATACAAGAATATTTGATGCTGTTTACATATAGAACTAAAAACTCATGGTATAACAGTGTATTCACATTGAATACAAGTATAAAATTCCATGCAGTTTACATATAGAAGTAAAAACTCATGGTATAACAGTGTATTCACATTGAATACAAGTATATTTGATGCTGTTTACATATAGAACTAAAAACTCATGGTATAACAGTGTATTCACATTGAATATAAGTATATTCCATGCAGTTTACATATAGAAGTAAAAACTCATGGTATAACAGTGTATTCACATTGAATACAAGTATATTTGATGCTGTTTACATATAGAACTAAAAACTCATGGTATAACAGTGTATTCACATTGAATACAAGTATATTCCATGCAGTTTACATATAGAAGTAAAAACTCATGGTATAACAGTGTATTCACATTGAATACATGTATATTCCATGCAGTTTACATATAGAAGTAAAAACTCATGGTATAACAGTGTATTCACATTGAATACAAGTATATTCCATGCAGTTTACATATAGAAGTAAAAACTCATGGTATAACAGTGTATTCACATTGAATACAAGTATATTTGATGCTGTTTACATATAGAACTAAAAACTCATGGTATAACAGTGTATTCACATTGAATACAAGTATAGTTGATGCAGTTTACATATAGAAGTAAAAACTCATGGTATAACAGTGTATTCACATTGAATACAAGTATATTCCATGCAGTTTACATATAGAAGTAAAAACTCATGGTATAACAGTGTATTCACATTGAATACAAGTATATTCCATGCAGTTTACATATAGAAGTAAAAACTCATGGTATAACAGTGTATTCACATTGAATACAAGTATATTCCATGCAGTTTACATATAGAAGTAAAAACTCATGGTATAACAGTGTATTCACATTGAATACAAGTATATTTGATGCTGTTTACATATAGAACTAAAAACTCATGGTATAACAGTGTATTCACATTGAATACAAGTATATTCCATGCAGTTTACATATAGAAGTAAAAACTCATGGTATAACAGTGTATTCACATTGAATACAAGAATATTTGATGCTGTTTACATATAGAAGTAAAAACTCATGGTATAACAGTGTATTCACATTGAATACAAGAATATTTGATGCTGTTTACATATAGAACTAAAAACTCATGGTATAACAGTGTATTCACATTGAATACAAGTATATTCCATGCAGTTTACATATAGAAGTAAAAACTCATGGGTATAACAGTGTATTCACATTGAATACAAGTATATTTGATGCTGTTTACATATAGAACTAAAAACTCATGGTATAACAGTGTATTCACATTGAATACAAGTATATTCCATGCAGTTTACATATAGAAGTAAAAACTCATGGTATAACAGTGTATTCACATTGAATACAAGTAATATTTGATGCTGTTTACATATAGAAGTAAAAACTCATGGTATAACAGTGTATTCACATTGAATACAAGTATTATTGCATGCTGTTTACATATAGACTAAAAACTCATGGTATAACAGTGTATTCACATTGAATACAAGTATATTCCATGCAGTTTACATATAGAAGTAAAAACTCATGGTATAACAGTGTATTCACATTGAATACAAGTATATTTGATGCTGTTTACATATAGAACTAAAAACTCATGGTATAACAGTGTATTCACATTGAATACAAGTATATTCCATGCAGTTTACATATAGAAGTAAAAACTCATGGTATAACAGTGTATTCACATTGAATACAAGTATATTTGATGCTGTTTACATATAGAACTAAAAACTCATGGTATAACAGTGTATTTACATTGAATACAAGTATATTCCATGCAGTTTACATATAGAAGTAAAAACTCATGGTATAACAGTGTATTCACATTGAATACAAGTATATTCCATGCAGTTTACATATAGAATAAGAAAACTCATGGTATAACAGTGTATTCACATTGAATACAAGTATATTCCATGCAGTTTACATATAGAAGTAAAAACTCATGGTATAACAGTGTATTCACATTGAATACAAGTATATTTGATGCTGTTTACATATAGAACTAAAAACTCATGGTATAACAGTGTATTCACATTGAATACAAGTATAGTTGATGCAGTTTACATATAGAAGTAAAAACTCATGGTATAACAGTGTATTCACATTGAATACAAGTATATTTGATGCTGTTTACATATAGAACTAAAAACTCATGGTATAACAGTGTATTCACATTGAATACAAGTATATTCCATGCAGTTTACATATAGAAGTAAAAACTCATGGTATAACAGTGTATTTACATTGAATACAAGTATATTTGATGCTGTTTACATATAGAACTAAAAACTCATGGTATAACAGTGTATTCACATTGAATACAAGTATAGTTGATGCAGTTTACATATAGAAGTAAAAACTCTTGGTATAACAGTGTATTCACATTGGATACAACATGTATATTCCATGCAGTTTACATATAGAAGTAAAAACTCATGGTATAACAGTGTATTCACATTGAATACAAGTATATTCCATGCAGTTTACATATAGAAGTAAAAACTCATGGTATAACAGTGTATTCACATTGAATACAAGTATATTTGATGCTGTTTACATATAGAACTAAAAACTCATGGGATAACAGTGTATTCACATTGAATACAAGTATATTCCATGCAGTTTACATATAGAAGTAAAAACTCATGGTATAACAGTGTATTCACATTGAAATACAAGTATATTTGATGCTGTTTACATATAGAACTAAAAACTCATGGTATAACAGTGTATTCACATTGAATACAAGTATATTCCATGCAGTTTACATATAGAAGTAAAAACTCATGGTATAACAGTGTATTCACATTGAATACAAGTATATTCCATGCAGTTTACATATAGAAGTAAAAACTCATGGTATAACAGTGTATTCACATTGAATACAAGTATATTTGATGCTGTTTACATATAGAACTAAAAACTCATGGTATAACAGTGTATTCACATTGAATACAAGTATATTCCATGCAGTTTACATATAGAAGTAAAAACTCATGGTATAACAGTGTATTCACATTGAATACAAGAATATTTGATGCTGTTTACATATAGAAGTAAAAACTCATGGTATAACAGTGTATTCACATTGAATACAAGAATATTTGATGCTGTTTACATATAGAAGTAAAAACTCATGGTATAACTGTTGGGAATATATCTCGTTCCCAACATCCGACAACACGAGCTGGAAGACGGACACGACTTCCATTACGCTTTATTGAATATGATTTGGGTGGCCCTCGCTAGAAGTACACCATAATTTATTTTGTAGCCCCGCCCCCCGCCTACCGGCCGGAAATACAGGGCAAGGGCCAATCAGTTACAGAATATACCTCACATCGTCAAGACAGCAACCAGTGCTCCCGTGTGTTCTTTATTTCGTCGTCACATTTTTCTCTTCACTAAGGTAAGTTCAGACACGGGCTGAACAATATCCTACAATAACAGTGTATTCACATTGAATACAAGTATATTCCATGCAGTTTACATATAGAAGTAAAAACTCATGGTATAACAGTGTATTCACATTGAATACAAGTATATTTGATGCTGTTTACATATAGAACTAAAAACTCATGGTATAACAGTGTATTCACATTGAATACAAGTATATTCCATGCAGTTTACATATAGAAGTAAAAACTCATGGTATAACAGTGTATTCACATTGAATACAAGTATATTTGATGCTGTTTACATATAGAACTAAAAATTCATGGTATAACAGTGTATTCACATTGAATACAAGTATAGTTGATGCAGTTTACATATAGAACTAAAAACTCATGGTATAACAGTGTATTCACATTGAATACAAGTATATTCCATGCAGTTTACATATAGAAGTAAAAACTCATGGTATAACAGTGTATTCACATTGAATACAAGTATATTCCATGCAGTTTACATATAGAAGTAAAAACTCATGGTATAACAGTGTATTCACATTGAATACAAGTATATTTGATGCTGTTTACATATAGAACTAAAAACTCATGGTATAACAGTGTATTCACATTGAATACAAGTATATTCCATGCAGTTTACATATAGAAGTAAAAACTCATGGTATAACAGTGTATTCACATTGAATACAAGTATATTCCATGCAGTTTACATATAGAAGTAAAAACTCATGGTATAACAGTGTATTCACATTGAATACAAGTATATTCCATGCAGTTTACATATAGAAGTAAAAACTCATGGTATAACAGTGTATTCACATTGAATACAAGTATATTTGATGCTGTTTACATATAGAGACTAAAAACTCATGGTATAACAGTGTATTCACATTGAATACAAGTATATTCCATGCAGTTTACATATAGAAGTAAAAACTCATGGTATAACAGTGTATTTCACATTGAATACAAGTATATTCCATGCAGTTTACATATAGAAGTAAAAACTCATGGTATAACAGTGTATTCACATTGAATACAAGTATATTTGATGCTGTTTACATATAGAACTAAAAACTCATGGTATAACAGTGTATTCACATTGAATACAAGTATATTCCATGCAGTTTACATATAGAAATAAAAACTCATGGTATAACAGTGTATTCACATTGAATACAAGTATATTCCATGCAGTTTACATATAGAAGTAAAAACTCATGGTATAACAGTGTATTCACATTGAATACAAGTATATTCCATGCAGTTTACATATAAAACTAAAAACTCATGGTATAACAGTGTATTCACATTGAATACAAGTATATTCCATGCAGTTTACATATAGAAGTAAAAACTCATGGTATAACAGTGTATTCACATTGAATACAAGTATATTTGATGCTGTTTACATATAGAACTAAAAACTCATGGTATAACAGTGTATTCACATTGAATACAAGTATATTCCATGCAGTTTACATATAGAATAAAAACTCATGGTATAACAGTGTATTCACATTGAATACAAGTATATTCCATGCAGTTTACATATAGAAGTAAAAACTCATGGTATAACAGTGTATTCACATTGAATACAAGTATATTCCATGCAGTTTACATATAGAAATAAAAACTCATGGTATAACAGTGTATTCACATTGAATACAAGTATATTCCATGCGATTTACATACATATAAAGTAAAAACTCATGGTATAACAGTGTATTCACATTGAATACAAGTATATTTGATGCTGTTTACATATAGAACTAAAAACTCATGGTATAACAGTGTATTCACATTGAATACAAGTATATTCCATGCAGTTTACATATAGAAGTAAAAACTCATGGTATAACAGTGTATTCATATTGAGATACAAGTATATTCCATGCAGTTTACATATAGAAGTAAAAACTCATGGTATAACAGTGTATTCACATTGAATACAAGTATATTTGATGCTGTTTACATATAGAACTAAAAACTCATGGTATAACAGTGTATTCACATTGAATACAAGTATATTCCATGCAGTTTACATATAGAAGTAAAAACTCATGGTATAACAGTGTATTCACATTGAATACAAGTATATTCCATGACAGTTTACATATAGAAGTAAAAACTCATGGTATAACAGTGTATTCACATTGAATACAAGTATATTCCATGCAGTTTACATATGAAGTAAAAACTCATGGTATAACAGTGTATTCACATTGAATACAAGTATATTTGATGCTGTTTACATATAGAACTAAAAACTCATGGTATAACAGTGTATTCACATTGAATACAAGTATATTCCATGCAGTTTACATATAGAAGTAAAAACTCATGGTATAACAGTGTATTCACATTTGAATACAAGTATATTCCATGCAGTTTACATATAGAAGTAAAAACTCATGGTATAACAGTGTATTCACATTGAATACAAGTATATTTGATGCATGTTTACATATAGAACTAAAAACTCATGGTATAACAGTGTATTCACATTGAATACAAGTATATTCCATGCAGTTTACATATAGAAGTAAAAACTCATGGTATAACAGTGTATTCACATTGAATACAAGTATATTCCATGCAGTTTACATATAGAAGTAAAAACTCATGGTATAACAGTGTATTCACATTGAATACAAGTATATTTGATGCTGTTTACATATAGAATTAAAAACTCATGGTATAACAGTGTATTCACATTGAATACAAGTATATTCCATGCAGTTTACATATAGAAGTAAAAACTCATGGTATAACAGTGTATTCACATTGAATACAAGTATATTCCATGCAGTTTACATATAGGAGTAAAAACTCATGGTATAACAGTGTATTCACATTGAATACAAGTATATTTGATGCTGTTTACATATAGAACTAAAAACTCATGGTATAACAGTGTATTTACATTGAATACAAGTATATTCCATGCAGTTTACATATAGAAGTAAAAACTCATGGTATAACAGTGTATTCACATTGAATACAAGTATATTCCATGCTGCAGTTTACATATAGAAGTAAAAACTCATGGTATAACAGTGTATTCACATTGAATACAAGTATATTTGATGCTGTTTACATATAGAACTAAAAACTCATGGTATAACAGTGTATTCACATTGAATACAAGTATATTTGATGCAGTTTACATATAGAAGTAAAAACTCATGGTATAACAGTGTATTCACATTGAATACAAGTATATTCCATGCAGTTTACATATAGAAGTAAAAACTCATGGTATAACAGTGTATTCACATTGAATACAAGTATATTTGATGCTGTTTACATATAGAACTAAAAACTCATGGTATAACAGTGTATTCACATTGAATACAAGTATATTCCATGCAGTTTACATATAGAAGTAAAAACTCATGGTAGTAACAGTGTAATTACATTGAATACAAGTATATTCCATGACAGTTTACATATAGAAGTAAAAACTCAATGGTATAACAGTGTATTCACATTGAATACAAGTATATTTGATGCTACGTTTACATATAGAACTAAAAACTCATGGTATAACAGTGTATTCACATTGAATACAAGTATAGTTCCAATGCAGTTTACATATAGAAGTAAAAACTCATGGTATAACAGTGTATTCACATTGAATACAAGTATATTTGATGCTGTTTACGTATAGAACTAAAAACTCATGGTATAACAGTGTATTCACATTGAATACAAGTATATTCCATGCAGTTTACATATAGAAGTAAAAACTCATGGTATAACAGTGTATTCACATTGAATACAAGTATATTTGATGCTGTTTACATATAGAACTAAAAACTCATGGTATAACAGTGTATTCACATTGAATACAAGTATATTTGATGCTGGTTTACATTAGAAGTAAAAACTCTTGGTATAACAGTGTATTCACATTGAATACAAGTATATTCCATGCAGTTTACATATAGAAGTAAAAACTCATGGTATAACAGTGTATTCACATTGAATACAAGTATATTCCATGCAGTTTACATATAGAAGTAAAAACTCATTGGTATAACAGTGTATTCACATTGAATACAAGTATATTTGATGCTGTTTACATATAGAACTAAAAACTCATGGTATAACAGTGTATTCACATTGAATACAAGTATATTCAATGCTGTTTACATATAAAGTAAAAACTCATGGTATAACAGTGTATTCACATTGAATACAAGTATATTTGATGCTGTTTACATATAGAATTAAAAACTCATGGTATAACAGTGTATTCACATTGAATACAAGTATATTCCATGCAGTTTACATATATAAGTAAAAACTCATGAGTATAACAGTGTATTCACATTGAATACAAGTATATTCCATGCAGTTTACATATAGAAGTAAAAACTCATGGTATAACAGTGTATTCACATTGAATACAAGTATATTTGATGCTGTTTACATATAGAACTAAAAACTCATGGTATAACAGTGTATTCACATTGAATACAAGTATATTCCATGCAGTTTACATATAGAAGTAAAAACTCATGGTATAACAGTGTATTCACATTGAATACAAGTATTTTATTCCATGCAGTTTACATATAGAATAAAAACTCATGGTATAACAGTTGTATTCACATTGAATACAAGTATATTTGATGCTGTTTACATATAGAACTAAAAACTCATGGTATAACAGTGTATTCACATTGAATACAAGTATATTTGATGCAGTTTACATATAGAAGTAAAAAACTCATGGTATAACAGTGTATTCACATTGAATACAAGTATATTCCATGCAGTTTACATAGAAGTAAAAACTCATGGTATAACAGTGTATTCACATTGAATACAAGTATATTTGATGCTGTTTACATATAGAACTAAAAACTCATGAGTATAACAGTGTATTCACATTGAATACAAGTATATTCCATGCAGTTTACATATAGAAGTAAAAACTCATGGTATAACAGTGTATTCACATTGAATACAAGTATATTCCATGCAGTTTACATATAGAAGTAAAAACTCATGGTATAACAGTGTATTCACATTGAATACAAGTATATTTGATGCTGTTTACATATAGAACTAAAAACTCATGGTATAACAGTGTATTCACATTGAATACAAGTATATTTCATGCAGTTTACATATAAGAAGTAAAAACTCATGGTATAACAGTGTATTCACATTGAAGACAAGATATATTTGATGCTGTTTACATATAGAACTAAAAACTCATGGGTATAACAGTGTATTCACATTGAATACAAGTATATTCCATGCAGTTTACATATAGAAGTAAAAACTCATGGTATAACAGTGTATTCACATTGAATACAAGTATATTTCGATGACTGTTTACATATAGAACTAAAAACTCATGGTATAACAGTGTATTCACATTGAATACAAGTATAGTTGATTGCAGTTTACAATATAGAAGTAAAATTTTATGGTATAACAGTGTATTCACATTAAATACATGGTATATTCCATGCAGTTTACATATAGAAGTAAAAACTCATGGTATAACAGTGTATTCACATTGAAATACAAGTATATTCCATGCAGTTTACATATAGAAGTAAAAACTCATGGTATAACAGTGTATTCACATTGAATACAAGTATATTTGATGCTGTTTACATATAGAACTAAAAACTCATGGTATAACAGTGTATTCACATTGAATACAAGTATATTCCATGCAGTTTACATATAAGAAGTAAAAACTCATGGTATAACAGTGTATTCACATTGAATACAAGTATATTTGATGCTGTTTACATATAGAATTAAAAACTCATGGGTATAACAGTGTATTCACATTGAATACAAGTATATTCCATGCAGTTTACATATAGAAGTAAAAACTCATGGTATAACAGTGTATTCACATTGAATACAAGTATATTCCATGCAGTTTACATATAGGAAGTAAAAACTCATGGTATAACAGTGTATTCACATTGAATACAAGTATATTTCGATGCTGTTTACATATAGAACTAAAAACTCATGGTATAACAGTGTATTCACATTGAATACAAGTATATTCCATGCAGTTTACATATAGAAGTAAAAACTCATGGTATAACAGTGTATTCACATTGAATACAAGTATATTCCATGCAGTTTACATATAAGAAGTAAAAACTCATGGTATAACAGTGTATTCACATTGAATACAAGTATATTTGATGCTGTTTACATATAGAACTAAAAACTCATGGTATAACAGTGTATTCACATTGAATACAAGTATATTTGATGCAGTTTACATATAGAAGTAAAAACTCATGGTATAACAGTGTATTCACATTGAATACAAGTATATTCCATGCAGTTTACATATAGAAGTAAAAACTCATGGTATAACAGTGAGTGAATTCACATTGAATACAAGTATATTTGATGCTGTTTACATATAGAACTAAAAACTCATGGGTATAACAGTGTATTCACATTGAATACAAGTATATTCCATGCAGTTTACATATAGAATAAAAACTCATGGGTATAACAGTGTATTCACATTGAATACAAGTATATTCCATGCAGTTTACATATAGAAGTAAAAACTCATGGTATAACAGTGTATTCACATTGAATACAAGTATATTCTGATGCTGTTTACATATAGAACTAAAAACTCATGGTATAACAGTGTATTCGCATTGAATACAAGTATATTTGATGCAGTTTACATATAGAAGTAAAAACTCATGGTATAACAGTGTATTCACATTGAATACAAGTATATTTGATGCTGTTTACATATAGAAATAAAAACTCATGGTATAACAGTGTATTCACATTGAATACAAGTATATTCCATGGCAGTTTACATATAGAAGTAAAAACTCATGGTATAACAGTGTATTCACATTGAATACAAGTATATTTGATGCTGTTTACATATAGAACTAAAAACTCATGGTATAACAGTGTATTCACATTGAATACAAGTATAGTTGATGCAGTTTACATATAGAAGTAAAAACTTTTGGTATAACAGTGTATTCACATTGAATACAAGTATATTCCATGCAGTTTACATATAGAAGTAAAAACTCATGGTATAACAGTGTATTCACATTGAATACAAGTATATTCCATGCAGTTTACATATAGAAGTAAAAACTCATGGTATAACAGTGTATTCACATTGAATACAAGTATATTTGATGCTGTTTACATATAGAACTAAACCGTACAT
>NW_025533399.1:0-23215 GCF_020631705.1 Daphnia magna | reverse complement strand
ATGGAATATACTTGTATTCAATGTGAATACACTGTTATACCATCAGTTTTTAGTTCTATATGTAAACAGCATCAAATATACTTGTATTCAATGTGAATACACTGTTATACCATGAGTTTTTACTTCTATATGTAAACTGCATGGAATATACTTGTATTCAATGTGAATACACTGTTATACCATGAGTTTTTAGTTCTATATGTAAACAGCATCAAATATACTTGTATTCAATGTGAATACACTGTTATACCATGAGTTTTTACTTCTATATGTAAACTGCATGGAATATACTTGTATTCAATGTGAATACACTGTTATTCCATGAGTTTTTAGTTCTATATGTAAACAGCATCAAATATACTTGTATTCAATGTGAATACACTGTTATACCATGAGTTTTTAGTTCTATATGTAAACAGCATCAAATATACTTGTATTCAATGTGAATACACTGTTATACCATGAGTTTTTAGTTCTATATGTAAACAGCATCAAATATACTTGTATTCAATGTGAATACACTGTTATACCATGAGTTTTTACTTCCATATATGTAAACTGCATGGAATATACTTGTATTCAATGTGAATACACTGTTATACCATGAGTTTTTACTTCTATATGTAAACTGCATGGAATATATACTTGTATTCAATGTGAATACACTGTTATACCATGAGTTTTTAGTTCTATATATAAACAGCATCAAATATACTTGTATTCAATGTGAATACACTGTTATACCATGAGTTTTTACTTCTATATGTAAACTGCATGGAATATACTTGTATTCAATGTGAATACACTGTTATACCATGAGTTTTTAGTTCTATATGTAAACAGCATCAAATATACTTGTATTCAATGTGAATACACTGTTATACCATGAGTTTTTACTTCTATATGTAAACTGCATGGAATATACTTGTATTCAATGTGAATACACTGTTATACCATGAGTTTTTAGTTCTATATGTAAACAGCATCAAATATACTTGTATTCAATGTGAATACACTGTTATACCATGAGTTTTTACTTCTATATGTAAACAGCATCAAATATACTTGTATTCAATGTGAATACACTGTTATACCATGAGTTTTTACTTCTATATGTAAACTGCATGGAATATACTTGTATTCAATGTGAATACACTTGTTATACCATGAGTTTTTACTTCTATATATAAGACTGCATGGAATATACTTGTATTCAATGTGAATACACTGTTATACCATGAGTTTTTACTTCTATATGTAAACAGCATCAAATATACTTGTATTCAATGTGAATACACTGTTATACCATGAGTTTTTACTTCTATATGTAAACTGCATCAGAATATACTTGTATTCAATGTGAATACACTGTTATACCATGAGTTTTTACTTCTATATGTAAACTGCATGGAATATACTTGTATTCAATGTGAATACACTGTTATACCATGAGTTTTTAGTTCTATATGTAAACAGCATCAAATATACTTGTATTCAATGTGAATACACTGTTATACCATGAGTTTTTAGTTCTATATGTAAACAGCATCAAATATACTTGTATTCAATGTGAATACACTGTTATACCATGAGTTTTTAGTTCTATATGTAAACAGCATCAAATATACTTGTATTCAATGTGAATACACTGTTATACCATGAGTTTTTACTTCTATATGTAAACTGCATGGAATATACTTGTATTCAATGTGAATACACTGTTATACCATGGGTTTTTACTTCTATATGTAAACTGCATGGAATATACTTGTATTCAATGTGAATACACTGTTATACCATGAGTTTTTAGTTCTATATGTAAACAGCATCAAATATACTTGTATTCAATGTGAATACACTGTTATACCATGAGTTTTTACTTCTATATGTAAACTGCATGGAATATGAATATACTTGTATTCAATGTGAATACACTGTTATACCATGAGTTTTTAGTTCTATATGTAAACAGCATCAAATATACTTGTATTCAATGTGAATACACTGTTATACCATGAGTTTTTACTTCTATATGTAAACTGCATGGAATATACTTGTATTCAATGTGAATACACTGTTATACCATGAGTTTTTAGTTCTATATGTAAACAGCATCAAATATACTTGTATTCAATGTGAATACACTGTTATACCATGAGTTTTTACTTCTATATGTAAACAGCATCAAATATACTTGTATTCAATGTGAATACACTGTTATACCATGAGTTTTTACTTCTATATGTAAACTGCATGAAATATACTTGTATTCAATGTGAATACACTGTTATACCATGAGTTTTTACTTCTATATGTAAACAGCATCAAATATACTTGTATTCAATGTGAATACACTGTTATACCATGAGTTTTTACTTCTATATAGTAAACTGCATCAAATATACTTGTATTCAATGTGAATACACTGTTATACCATGAGTTTTTACTTCTATATGGAAACTGCATGGAATATACTTGTATTCAATGTGAATACACTGTTATACCATGAGTTTTTAGTTCTATATGTAAACAGCATCAAATATACTTGTATTCAATGTGAATACACTGTTATACCATGAGTTTTTAGTTCTATATGTAAACAGCATCAAATATACTTGTATTCAATGTGAATACACTGTTATACCATGAGTTTTTACTTCTATATGTAAACTGCATGGAATATACTTGTATTCAATGTGAATACACTGTTATACCATGGGTTTTTACTTCTATATGTAAACTGCATGGAATATACTTGTATTCAATGTGAATACACTGTTATACCATGAGTTTTTAGTTCTATATGTAAACAGCATCAAATATACTTGTATTCAATGTGAATACACTGTTATACCATGAGTTTTTACTTCTATATGTAAACTGCATGGAATATACTTGTATTCAATGTGAATACACTGTTATACCATGAGTTTTTAGTTCTATATGTAAACAGCATCAAATATACTTGTATTCAATGTGAATACACTGTTATACCATGAGTTTTTACTTCTATATGTAAACTGCATGGAATATACTTGTATTCAATGTGAATACACTTTTATACCATGAGTTTTTAGTTCTATATGTAAACAGCATCAAATATACTTGTATTCAATGTGAATACACTGTTATACCATGAGTTTTTACTTCTATATGTAAACAGCATCAAATATACTTGTATTCAATGTGAATACACTGTTATACCATGAGTTTTTACTTCTATATATAAAACTGCATGAAATATACTTGTATTCAATGTGAATACACTGTTATACCATGAGTTTTTACTTCTATATGTAAACAGCATCAAATATACTTGTATTCAATGTGAATACACTGTTATACCATGAGTTTTTACTTCTATATGTAAACTGCATCAAATATACTTGTATTCAATGTGAATACACTGTTATACCATGAGTTTTTACTTCTATATGTAAACTGCATGGAATATACTTGTATTCAATGTGAATACACTGTTATTCCATGAGTTTTTAGTTCTATATGTAAACAGCATCAAATATACTTGTATTCAATGTGAATACACTGTTATACCATGAGTTTTTAGTTCTATATGTAAACAGCATCAAATATACTTGTATTCAATGTGAATACACTGTTATACCATGAGTTTTTAGTTCTTATATGTAAACAGCATGAAATATACTTGTATTCAATGTGAATACACTGTTATACCATGAGTTTTTACTTCTATATGTAAACTGCATGGAAAAATAATACACTATATACTTGTATTCAATGTGAATACACTGTTATACTTTTAGTTCTATATGTAAAAGCACAAATATACTTGTTTTTACTTCTATATGTAAACCTATACTGCATGGAATATACTTCATTAAACACATGTATTCAATGTGAATACACTGTTATACCATGAGTTTTTAGTTCTATATGTAAACAGCATCAAATAATACTTGTATTCAATGTAAATACACTGTTATACCATGAGTTTTTACTTACTATATATAAACTGCATGGAATATACTTGTATTCAATGTGAATACACTGTTATACAATCACTTTTAGTTCTATATGTAAACAGCATCAAATATACTTGTATTCAATGTGAATACACTGTTATACCATGTTTTACTTCTATTATACTCAAATATACTTGTATTCATGTGAATACACTTTATAAGTTTTTACTTCTATATGTAAACAGCATCAAATATACTTGTATTCAATGTGAATACACTGTTATACCATGAGTTTTTACTTCTATATAGTAAACTGCATGGAATATACTTGTATTCAATGTGAATACACTGTTATACCATGAGTTTTTACTTCTATATGTAAACTGCATGGAATATACTTGTATTCAATGTGAATACACTGTTATACCATGAGTTTTTAGTTCTATATGTAAACAGCATCAAATATACTTGTATTCAATGTGAATACACTGTTATACCATGAGTTTTACTTCTATATGTAAACTGCATGGAATATACTTGTATTCAATGTGAATACACTGTTATACCATGAGTTTTTAGTTCTATATGTAAACAGCATCAAATATACTTGTATTCAATGTGAATACACTGTTATACCATGAGTTTTTACTTCTATATGTAAACTGCATGGAATATACTTGTATTCAATGTGAATACACTGTTATACCATGAGTTTTTAGTTCTATATGTAAACTGCATCAAATATACTTGTATTCAATGTGAATACACTGTTATACCATGAGTTTTTAGTTCTATATGTAAACAGCATCAAATATACTTGTATTCAATGTGAATACACTGTTATACCATGAGTTTTTAGTTCTATATGTAAACAGCATCAAATATACTTGTATTCAATGTGAATACACTGTTATACCATGAGTTTTTAGTTCTATATGTAAACAGCATCAAATATACTTGTATTCAATGTGAATACACTGTTAAACATAAGGTTTTACTTCCATATTAAACGCATGGAAATACTTTATTCAATTTATACACTTTCATGAGTTTTACTTCTATATGTAAACTGCATGGAATATACTTGTATTCAATGTGAATACACTGTTATACCATGAGTTTTTAGTTCTATATGTAAACAGCATTCAAAATACACTGTTATACCATGAGTTTTTACTTCTATATATTACTTGTATATGTAAACTGCATGAGAATATTACATTGTATTCAATGTTAATAAACACTGTTATACCATGAGTTTTTAGTTCTATATGTAAACAGCATCAAATATACTTGTATTCAATGTGAATACACTGTTATACCATGAGTTTTTACTTCTATATGTAAACTGCATGGAATATACTTGTATTCAATGTGAATACACTGTTATACCATCATGATTTTTAGTTCTATATGACTAAACAGCATCAAATATACACTTGTATTCTAATGTGAATACACTGTTATACCATAGTTTTTACTTCTATATGTAAAATGGAATATACTTGTATTCAATTTGAATAACACTGTTATACCATGAGTTTTTAGTTCTATATGTAAACAGCATCAAATATACTTGTATTCAATGTGAATACACTGTTATACCATGAGTTTTTACTTCTATATGTAAACTGCATGGAATATACTTGTATTCAATGTGAATACACTGTTATACCATCAGTTTTTAGTTCTATATGTAAACAGCATCAAATATACTTGTATTCAATGTGAATACACTGTTATACCATGAGTTTTTACTTCTATATATGAAAACTGCATGGAATATACTTGTATTCAATGTGAATACACTGTTATACCATGAGTTTTTAGTTCTATATGTAAACTGCATCAAATATACTTGTATTCAATGTGAATACACTGTTATACCATGAGTTTTTACTTCTATATGTAAACTTGAAATATACTTGTATTCAATGTGAATACACTGTTATACCATGTTTTTACTTCTATATAAACAGCATCGAATATACTTGTATTCAATGAATAAATGTTATACCATGAGTTTTTACTTCTATATGTAAACTGCATGGAATATACTTGTATTCAATGTGAATACACTGTTATACCATTTAATGTAAAGAATTAACCCATGGGTTTTTAGTTCTATATGTAAACAGCATCAAATATACTTGTATTCAATGTGAATACACTTATATACCATGAGTTTTTACTTCTATAAACTGCATAAACTGCATGGAATATACTTGTATTCAATGTGAATACACTGTTATACCATGAGTTTTTTATAGTTCTATATTAAAAACTAGCATGGAATATACTTGTATTCAATGTGAATACACTGTTATTCCATGAGTTTTTACTTCTATATGTAAACTGCATGGAATATACTTGTATTCAATGTGAATACACTGTTATACCATGAGTTTTTACTTCTATATTGTAGCACGGAGGAATAACGCTGAGACTCAAGTAGCGATTAAGATTGTATTCACTGTCGATACGCTCACACACACAGTACTAACAAACAGTTACAACTAGACTGGGGGGACAGCAAGGGACACACACAAGTATTTATGCACTAACGTAGACAGCAGCTACCGGGAGAAATATCTGCTGACAAGACTGCCGGACATCTCGGGTAGAGTTGCGGTCAATAGCCGATACAGAAGCGCCGGACGTGACAACTAGTCCATGGGGCCTCAAATAACCGCGACATCTCCCTCCCTAGATAGCGAGTCTTCCCGACCGCTATTATTTTTTTTAACCAGAAAAACGAATCTAAATTTTGAGACTTCTCCCTTTAGCTAAAATTTCTACAATTCGCTATACTACTGTTTCCCACTAAGGCCTACGGTTCAAAGCTTTCTTTACTGTAAGAGTGCTATAGCCTCTCTTGACTAAACTATGGAAGTCATTTGATCTGATCTACCCATTACAAGGTCAACACTATGCGAAGCATCAAGAAAAAATAAAACAGTCATTAGAACACGGAATAACATCAGTAGGGGGATTTGCCGCTTCTATTTAGTTAACTGCTCCAGACTTCGAAGCGTCTCCAAACAGTGCTGCTCATGTTCTATTATTCGAACCTCCAATTTAGCCAGTTGAGTGCTCCATTGTGCAGCCTGCTCTCCGTCACCTGCACCTTCAACGCGGCCTGTTGTCTCCAACACCTCAAGTCGCTTTCTCACCTCGATTCTTTCTCGGTCATGTTGTTGCTTTTCCCTGTAAAATAGAAACCACAAAGTGAGATTTGCCATAACCGTGAGTATTGTACCCATCAACAACTCGTATGGGTAAGACGGCGGGGTTGACTGTAGACGTATTCGGGTTTCATCCTCTTCTTTCAGCTGACGTATAGATTTCCCAACTATATCGGCCATTGTTCTGGCTGCCTTGTTTTTTCCAAGGGTCGAGGCGATCATAGCCTGTAGTGACGTCGACGTCGATTCTTGGGGCTTGTCTATCGATCCTGTTGGGAGTGTCCAGTTGATGCCCTTCAGTTGGGATGGCGGGGGTTCCTCCCAGGAAGTAGATGACTCCCTCTGATAGCTGGCCTGAAGGATCCAGTCATCTGTCTGACCCGAACACCCTTTTGGAATTTCCACAATTTCGACGGTCGCCAATTCTCGTTTATACTGTTTCCGACTTCCAGCTCGCGCCGGGCACGTGATTACCAACGTTTGGGTTCTCCCTATTGACAACGCCCACTGACGCTGTCCAAGATACAAAGCTTCAGGTCCTTTCCATTTCCACAAACACTTGTTGACACTCAAGTTTTTGCTTTTCTGTATCTTGTAAAAACAACGCCATGGAACACGTTTTCTTTGCATTTTTCCGCTCGATGGCCCTTGCGAGGGGCATACCGAACCCGAGTTATCTTTGCAGGATCTTACCTCTTCCTCGGTTAATTCGATGAACGTTTGTTGATCTCCTGCTACTGCCAAAAATTGGGGTAAAGAAGAATGACGAAGTCCTACCCCACCTTCTGCGTCATACACGGGTAACACAAAAATTTCATATAACTCAAAAGTCTTTTCAAATTCTACTATAGGGAAATGAATGAATAACTTGAGACCATTCTCTGTGGATGCTGTCACAACATTCGCTTCCTGATAAGCCCGCCAAAGATCTCCTCTTTGAAGTGCGGGAGTTAGGGCCCACCCTGAGGCTAGAGAGGAACGGATTTCTGACAGAACTGTTCTTAATTGGGCGGGAGGAAACATTTCAGGAGGTAATCGGCCAGACGCCAGTAGAGCTAACCCAATGCTTATGTCGTCTACTGTCATCTTGGTCCATTCCAATAACCGGTGTGCCGCTCGGAAAGCCTCATCCACTCTTGCCGTGACTATTGACTGTCGTTCCAATACATTCATTGCGTTTACGAAATTTATTTTGGCTCTATTTAATTCCTTTTCCAGCGTCTGATGGGCTCGCTCCAATTGACTCAAGACTACAGTGTGCTCGTGTAGTTCCCACAAGCTTTCATTGACCAGCCAGAGTGCTCACAATACCGGATGTCTCTTTTGACAGAGAGTCGAGATGTTTACTAAGCTCCTCCAGTTCTCGATCCGTCGCTACGCCGAAAAGCCATTTCAGGGCACTCCCACCGGCATCAATTAAACCTCTCTTGGCCCTCTGCTGTTTCCCGGATATTGCTTCCTTCAGGTGATTGAATCTACTCTTGACTACCCCTAGTTCCTCTAGGCAGCCTGTCGCTCGTTCCGTTAATTGTTCTTTGATTGGATTACCAATCTTAAAATCCTCGTTCAGTGGCCCACCTTCGTGCTGTGTTAGTTTCTCCGCCAGCCATTGTCCAAGATGGCCCAGGGTAGCCTCAACTTGTCGAAAAGACACCTCAGTCACGACTACCCATTCCGAGTCGCTGAAGTTGACTTCCCCAAGATTTTGAAAAACTACCCCACTCATTACGAATCTCTCCCGAGGAGATGCCCCACATGGCATTGCCCCACATAGTAGTGTCAAGAGTAGCATCAAGGGGCTGAAGGTTATTGGGTTGCCATAGCGCTTGGGTTGTTTTCGACTTCTCTCCGATCTCCTCTCCCCTCCCCTACTTTGCTCAGGTGCTTGTGGTTCCGGGCGGGATATTTCGAGATCGACACCCTCCTCCTCCTCTGGCTCCTCCTGGATTGCTTCTAGCCGTGCAGTTCTTTCCCCTTTCTCCTCTCTCTGCTGACGCAGCTCGCCGATTGGGCCTTTTCCACGTCGGGGGTTCAGTTGTTACTGGCCGTTGACTCCCCTCCAGTGGCGGAGTTACTGGTAAAGTATCTCCTAGGAAGTTTTCTTCGTTAGGCCTATCTGTCACCTCTGGCGAACCTCTAGCAAATTTTTTCATGCTGACCACGTGAACAATTTCTGATTTACGCGCCCGTGGCAACTTTACCTCGTAATTTAACGACGAAGTTTCACGGACAACCACGTAGGGTCCTCGCCATCGATGTAGCAACTTTTCAGACCGCCCTATTTTGCGAAACGGTTTATACACCAGGACTTCATCCCCGACCTTGAAATCTGTTGCCACTCTTCGTCTTGCATCATAAGCGTCCTTTTGTTTTTCTTGCACTCTATGTAGCCATTGGGCCACCACTTGCTGAACTTCCCCCAGTTTTTTCACCACCTCGTCTTGCCCGTCATGTTTCACCGGATTCGGGTTCCCATTCATCATGACATCTATGGGTAGTATTGCCTCCCTACCATACAAAAGAAAAAAAGGCGTTCTGCGAGTTGATTCCTGGCGGCTTGAATTATAAGCAAAAGTGACATAGGGTAGGATGGTATCCCAGTCTGTATGTGCCTTATTCACATACATTGACAACATGTCTGCCAAAGTATGGTTTAACCTCTCCACTAAACCATTTGACTGCGGATGGTATGGAGTAGTAGCTCGGTGGTTTACCGCCAGAGCGGCCATTATGGACTTAGTAAATTCTGCAATGAAACACTTCCCACAGTCGGTCACGATGCTTTCCGGTGCCCCATGGCGGAGTACCACGTCCTTAACAAAAAATTCTGCTGCATCTTTAGCCGTAGCGGTGGGTAGGGCCCGCGTCTCCGCCCATTTAGAGAGTAGTCTACCGCTACAATGATGTTCCGATTGCCCCCACCCGTCACCGGAAATGGTCCTAAAACATCAATTCCCACCTTCTCAAAGGGTCGTTCTACTCTTATTACTTCCATGTAGCCCTGTGGTTTCATGGGAGGTGATTTTCGTGCCTGACACAGCACACAGGCCTGCACGTATCCCAACACATGTTTCTCTAATTTTGGCCAGTAGTAGCGAGCTTTCATCCGATCTGCTGTCCGACGCACCCCGAGGTGCCCAGCGGTAATGTCATCGTGGCACGCTTTCAAGACAACCTGTCTGTAGTTCGGTGGGACACATAGTCGAAGCCTGCTCCCCTGTTGCCCAATTGTACGCACATAAAGCAATTCTTGTTGCAATACAAAATTTTTAAATGGGGCGTCAGGCCGTTGTTCTAGTACCATTAATGCTTTTTTCCATTGTGGGACAGATTCTTGTCCCACGCGAATTCCCTCCAAGTCCCCGTTGAGCGTGACTAGCAGCACAGGTAGCAGGGACTCGCTCTCTTCTTCTTCTTCTGCGGGGCCTACTGGGTACCGCGACAACGCGTCTGCATCCTCGTGTAATTTCCCACTTTTGTACAACACCTGGGGTTCATAACCCTGTACCAGCAGTGCCCAACGGGCTAGTCTTCCAGCCAGATCCTTCTTCGTAGTTAACCAGCACAGAGCATGGTGGTCCGTCACAACTCTCACCGTCATCCCCCAAATGTAGCAGTGAAATTTTTTCATTGCCCAGACAAGCGCAAGGCACTCCTTCTCGGTTATTGAGTAGTTACGTTCAGTAGCTGATAGCAAACGACTTGCGAAGGCTACCGGTCTCTCTCCATCTCCCGTTTTCTGTACTAGCGACGCGCCTATCCCGTATTCACAGGCATCGGGATGAATGTCAAACGGCTTCCCATAATCGGGATATGCTAATTGTGTCGCCTCAATCAAACGCTCCTTCAGAGCATTAAAGCTTCCTTCTTGTTCTGCTCCCCAACAAAAGGATTTTCCCTGTTTCGTGAGGTCGTGTAACGGCTTTTGCAATTTTGCAAAGTTGCTGATAAATCGCCGGTAATACGAACATAGCCCGATAAAGCTCCTCACATGTTTAATTTTCTGGGCATTAGTCGCGTTAGCCGGCGGTCTAGGGAATTCTCGAACCGCACAAATCTTCTCAGGATCCGGGGCGATTCCATCCTTATCCACGACGTGACCTAGAGCTTGCAGTCTGGTTTGTGCAAATAAGCATTTCTTCAGCTTCACCTTTAGATTCGCGAACTTAAGACACTCAAATACACTTCGGAGTCTCTTCACATGTTCTTCCACCGTTTGGGAATAAACAATAATGTCGTCCAAATACACTAGACACGCGGACCATCTCAACCCACTGAGAACCAGGTCCATCATTCTCTGGAACGTACCAGGCGCCGCACACAACCCAAAAGCCATCACCTTAAACTGATAAAGGCCATCCGCTGTTATAAAAGCTGACTTAGGGCGATCACTCTCCTTTATGGGGACCTGCCAATAACCCGATTGCAGATCCATGATTGAAAAAAAGCCGAACCCTCCAATCTGGCTAGGGTTTCTTCAATTCTGGGCAAGGGGGTACACATCTTTCAGTGTCACCGCGTTTAACTTTCTGTAATCCACACAGAACCGCCAGGCCCCGTCCTTCTTCCGCACAAGTACCACTGGTGAACTCCAGGGTCCATTGCACTTCTCTATTACTCCAGCGTCTTCCATCTCTTGAACAAGCGTCTGCATTAGCTCCCGTTCTTTCCATGCGCTCGAGTAAGGGCTTTGTCGGATGGGACGACAGTCCCCTGTCTCGATCGCATGCTCCGCTACGTTGCACACCCCGAGTCTGTCATTTTCCCCGGCGAAACAGTCCTCAAAATCTTGAAGTACCCCAACAATCTTGTCGTGACTATCCACCCCAATTTCCTTCGAGACATACTTTCCGAACACTTCTCGTGACCATTTGGGTGCTCCCAGGGCGGCCAACGCCACCACCTCCCTTCTCGCTATCTGTACCCTCTTCAGCTAAGGTGATCTCTTCTAGCGTCCCAAGGACCATGTTTCTCGGTACCCACTGATTGCGATCTGAGAAATTGGTTACCAGCACTTGATTGAACGTCTCGCAATCCGCTACTAACAATCGCCCCGTTGAGACGCCCTTCCGCTCCAGTACGCTAGTCGAGGGCTCAATCATTGCCCCGTTCTTCCCCGGGATTCCTGCTGTCAACTCTATTTCGACCACCACCGATGAACGTGCGGGTACCATGCGCCCCACTCGGGACACCAACTCGGGTGTTTCAATCTCTTTTTCTGCCATCATCCCCATTGGAATGTCCCCAATGATGAATTCAGGCAGAGCCCCTATTTTCATTCTCGTTCCAAATCTCTCCAGGAAGTCTTTACCGAGCAAGAGGTCAATTCCCCCCATTTCTAACACCAGAACTCTGCCGACTACTTTTGACTCGCCATCCGATATTTCCAACTCTACCGCTCCTCCGGGACGTATTTCCTGGCCGTTAATTGACACGAGCCTGTTCGCTAGCCAGGCAGGGTTTTATCTCAAGGCGTAATAACGTGGCTACCCCGGGTGAACAAACGGATACGGCTGCCCCCGTGTCAATGACAGCGGGTATCTTTCTCCCATTACACATAACATCCTGGACGACAAGTTTCGTTACGTCAATGCGAAGTAACGGAAAACTTAATCCGCTCTCTTCCCTTAGGAGGCCGAGGAACGTTGGGTTAGTCTTTTGAGTATCTCCCGTAGCACGATGGTTCCCCCCATTCCCGTTTCCTTGCCGATTTTCCATGGGAATCTGGCAATTTTGTTTTAGGTGCCCCGGCTGCCTGCACCTGAAACAAATGGGCTTACCATCGGGTGTCCAATTAGGCGTGGCCTTTGGATCTCTCCCTCTATTAATGTTTCTCCCTTGGTTCAAATTATCTCTTTTCTGCATTAAGTCTTCGAACATCTTTTCGATTTTCTCCAACCTCGTAGCTACGGACGCATCTTGCTGCCCCGCTGTTCGCTGGGTTCTTTCCTCCCCTTCCCATCACTCCCATCGCCCAATCGTCTTGCTTCCCTCGGTCATCTCCTGGAAGCGTTTTACTTCTTGGAGAAACTCATTGCAGTTGGTGGGCTTTAAACTCCATAGTTTTTCTAGGACACTAGGACGCAAACCCTGCCAGAGATGTGCTAGCTTCGTGGCCTCAGCCATATGCGGATCTACCCTACGGCATAGATCAAGCACATCGTAGTAGTATTCTAGGGTCGATTCTTCAATTCCCTGCTTCCTCCCGCGCAGTTTAACCTCGTTATGTTGCGCATAGTTTACGGGCGTAAACTGTGTCAACAGCGCTGATTTTACTCCTGCCACCACCGGGGGCCTTGTGCGTCTGACCACGCAGCGGGAAGGTTGCCTGATGCCTCCATGCATGCATACCATTTACCCGCAGCCCCTTCTAACGACAGCTCGATGTGGTCCCTGAGCTCGTTTTCTCCCCACCGGTTGTATCTACCCACCTTCTCGTAGCGATGGATCCAACTTACTACGTCTTCCCCATCCCGCCCGGTGAATGTGGGGGAGTCTGGAATTTAATCTGGGCCGCCATCCCTACGGGATTAAGGGGTGCGACTACCCCAGCTACAACAGAATTTCTGGCGGCCCTGCTGCGTAGCAATCGAGCGCTTACCACCGAGGATCTGCGCCGAAAAGCCTCAAAATCCCACTCTAACCCACCTTCACTGCTTTCCGAATTGGAGCTGTCCTCGCCGTCAGCCCACGCTACAGTTTCTTCCTCGCTAATACTAGCCTGGTGCTGTCCCAAATTACTTTCCCTTGCTATAACCCCTGATGGGTCTTCTCTCTCGGATAATCCTCCCGGCTCCCCTACAACGTCGTCCAAACGACTGAGGGTTCCGCTGGCACTGCCTACGATTGCCTGATCACTCCTTGGCGTAAATCGCCCAAATTCGTCTCGAGGGCGCTGTCTTCCCCTGCCTCTTCCAGCACCCCCACTCATCTACCGCCTTCTGCACGAAAACTCCTACTCCCCCGCCAACGATCGACCGTCGTTACCTGACGGATGACACACCGTCTACCCACGATCCCTAGATCGTCGCCCACGACAACCTGCCGCTTCCCGACGAACCCCTCGTCATCCAAACTCCCGATTTTTTCAATCGTTACCGGCGGTGATCTACCGCCTTGCAGCGCACCACTGTCCGCCTCTACGCCCCCTTAATCACCACTAGGTCACACCCTACCTCCCCAGAAATTCTTATGGCCGTCCCCGCGCTATCGCACCCTAATCGCCCGTCACACGGCCGGTGCTGTGGCTTCGTACCCCAACAGTTTAAGGCACGTAGGCCGGTTGGGTCGACGACTCTCGGAAGCCCCTAACAGCTCCCGCCTCCGCACAACTAGAGCACAATAAAATGAAACAGCGCAAAGACTTACCACAAGTTCTGCATCTCCACCATGTAGCACGGAGGAATAACGCTGAGACTCAAGTAGCGATTAAGATTGTATTCACTGTCGATACGCTCACACACACAGTACTAACAAACAGTTACAACTAGACTGGGGGGACAGCAAGGGACACACACAAGTATTTATGCACTAACGTAGACAGCAGCTACCGGGAGAAATATCTGCTGAAAAGACTGCCGGACATCTCGGGTAGAGTTGCGGTCAATAGCCGATACAGAAGCGCCGGACGTGACAACTAGTCCATGGGGCCTCAAATAACCGCGACAATATGTAAACTGCATGGAATATACTTGTATTCAATGTGAATACACTGTTATACCATGAGTTTTTACTTCTATATGTAAACTGCATGGAATATACTTGTATTCAATGTGAATACACTGTTATACCATGAGTTTTTACTTCTATATGTAAAACTGCATGGAATATACTTGTATTCAATGTGAATACACTGTTATACCATGAGTTTTTACTTCTATATGTAAACTGCATGGAATATACTTGTATTCAATGTGAATACACTGTTATACCATGAGTTTTTTAGTTCTATATGTAAACAGCATCAAATATACTTGTATTCAATGTGAATACACTGTTATACCATGAGTTTTTACTTCTATATGTAAACTGCATGGAATATACTTGTATTCAATGTGAATACACTGTTATACCATGAGTTTTTACTTCTATATGTAAACAGCATCAAATATACTTGTATTCAATGTGAATACACTGTTATACCATGAGTTTTTACTTCTATATGTAAACTGCATCAAATATACTTGTATTCAATGTGAATACACTGTTATACCATGAGTTTTTACTTCTATATGTAAACTGCATGGAATATACTTGTATTCAATGTGAATACACTGTTATACCATGAGTTTTTAGTTCTATATGTAAACAGCATCAAATATACTTGTATTCAATGTGAATACACTGTTATACCATGAGTTTTTAGTTCTATATGTAAACAGCATCGAAATATACTTGTATTCAATGTGAATACACTGTTATACCATGAGTTTTTAGTTCTATATGTAAACAGCATCAAATATACTTGTATTCAATGTGAATACACTGTTATACCATGAGTTTTTACTTCTATATGTAAACTGCATGGAATATACTTGTATTCAATGTGAATACACTGTTATACCATGAGTTTTTAGTTCTATATGTAAACAGCATCAAATATACTTGTATTCAATGTGAATACACTGTTATACCATGAGTTTTTAGTTCTATATGTAAACAGCATCAAATATACTTGTATTCAATGTGAATACACTGTTATACCATGAGTTTTTACTTCTATATGTAAACTGCATGGAATATACTTGTATTCAATGTGAATACACTGTTATACCATGAGTTTTTAGTTCTATATGTAAACTGCATCAAATATACTTGTATTCAATGTGAATACACTGTATATCACCATGAGTTTTTACTTCTATATGTAAACTGCATGGAATATACTTGTATTCAATGTGAATACACTGTTATACCATGAGTTTTTAGTTCTATATGTAAACAGCATCAAATATACTTGTATTCAATGTGAATACACTGTTATACCATGAGTTTTTACTTCTATATGTAAACTGCATGGAATATACTTGTATTCAATGTGAATACACTGTTATACCATGAGTTTTTAGTTCTATATGTAAACTGCATGGAATATACTTGTATTCAATGTGAATACACTGTTATACCATGAGTTTTTAGTTCTATATGTAAACAGCATCAAATATACTTGTATTCAATGTGAATACACTGTTATACCATGAGTTTTTACTTCTATGTGAAACTGCAGGAAAAAAGAATATATGTAAACTGCATGGAATATACTTGTATTCAATGTGAATACACTGTTATACCATGAGTTTTTACTTCTATATGTAAACTGCATGGAATATACTTGTATTCAATGTGAATACACTGTTATACCATGAGTTTTTACTTCTATATGTAAACTGCATGGAATATACTTGTATTCAATGTGAATACACTGTTATACCATGAGTTTTTAGTTCTATATGTAAACAGCATCAAATATACTTGTATTCAATGTGAATACACTGTTATACCATGAGTTTTTACTTCTATATGTAAACAACAGCATGGAATATACTTGTATTCAATGTGAATACACTGTTATACCATGAGTTTTTACTTCTATATGTAAACTGCATGGAATATACTTGTATTCAATGTGAATACACTGTTATACCATGAGTTTTTACTTCTATATGTAAACTGCATCAGAATATACTTGTATTCAATGTGAATACACTGTTATACCATGAGTTTTTACTTCTATATGTAAACTGCATGGAATATACTTGTATTCAATGTGAATACACTGTTATACCATGAGTTTTTAGTTCTATATGTAAACAGCATCAAATATACTTGTATTCAATGTGAATACACTGTTATACCACGAGTTTTTAGTTCTATATGTAAACAGCATCAAATATACTTGTATTCAATGTGAATACACTGTTATACCATGAGTTTTTACTTCTATATGTAAACAGCATCATGGAATATACTTGTATTCAATGTGAATACACTGTTATACCATGAGTTTTTACTTCTATATGTAAACTGCATGGAATATACTTGTATTCAATGTGAATACACTGTTATACCATGAGTTTTTAGTTCTATATGTAAACAGCATCAAATATACTTGTATTCAATGTGAATACACTGTTATACCATGAGTTTTTACTTCTATTATGTAAACTGCATGGAATATATCAAATCACTATACCATATTACACTGTTATACAAAATATCAAACTTGTATTCAATGTGAATACACTGTTATACCATGAGTTTTATCTTACTTCTATATGTAAACTGCATGGAATATACTTGTATTCAATGTGAATACACTGTTATACCATGAGTTTTAACTTCTATATGTAAACTGCATCGAATATACTTGTATTCAATGTGAATACACTGTTATACCATGAGTTTTTACTTCTACTATGTAAACTGACAGCATCAGAATATACTTGTATTCAATGTGAATACACTGTTATACCATGAGTTTTTACTTCTATATGTAAACTGCATCGAATATACTTGTATTCAATGTGAATACACTGTTATACCATGAGTTTTTAGTTCTATATGTAAACAGCATCAAATATACTTGTATTCAATGTGAATACACTGTTACCTACCATGAGTTTTTACTTCTATATGTAAACTGCATGAAATATACTTGTATTCAATGTGAATACACTGTTATACCATGAGTTTTTACTTCTATATGTAAACAGCATCAAATATACTTGTATTCAATGTGAATACACTGTTATACCATGAGTTTTTACTTCTATATGTAAACTGCATGGAATATACTTGTATTCAATGTGAATACACTGTTATACCATGAGTTTTTACTTCTATATGTAAACTGCATGGAATATACTTGTATTCAATGTGAATACACTGTTATACCATGAGTTTTTAGTTCTATATGTAAACAGCATCAAATATACTTGTATTCAATGTGAATACACTGTTATACCATGAGTTTTTACTTCTATATGTAAACTGCATGGAATATACTTGTATTCAATGTGAATACACTGTTATACCATGAGTTTTTGCTTCTATATGTAAACAGCATCAAATATACTTGTATTCAATGTGAATACACTGTTATACCATGAGTTTTTACTTCTATATGTAAACTGCATGGAATATACTTGTATTAAATGTGAATACACTGTTATACCATGAGTTTTTAGTTCTATATGTAAACAGCATCAAATATACTTGTATTCAATGTGAATACACTGTTATACCATGAGTTTTTACTTCTATATGTAAACTGCATGGAATATACTTGTATTCAATGTGAATACACTGTTATACCATGAGTTTTTACTTCTATATGCTGGAATAATACTTGTATTCAATGTGAATACACTGTTATACCATGAGTTTTTAGCTTCTATATGTAAACAGCATCAAATATACTTGTATTCAATGTGAATACACTGTTATACCATGAGTTTTTACTTCTATATATAAACTGCATGGAATATACTTGTATTCAATGTGAATACACTGTTATACCATGAGTTTTTAGTTCTATATGTAAACAGCATCAAATATACTTGTATTCAATGTGAATACACTGTTATACCATGAGTTTTTACTTCTATATGTAAACTGCATGGAATATACTTGTATTCAATGTGAATACACTGTTATACCATGAGTTTTTACTTCTATATATAGTAAACTGCATGGAATATACTTGTATTCAATGTGAATACACTGTTATACCATGAGTTTTTACTTCTATATGTAAACTGCATGAAATATACTTGTATTCAATGTGAATACACTGTTATACCATGAGTTTTTACTTCTATATGTAAACTGCATGAAATATACTTGTATTCAATGTGAATACACTGTTATACCATGAGTTTTTAGTTCTATATGTAAACAGCATCAAATATACTTGTATTCAATGTGAATACACTGTTATACCATGAGTTTTTACTTCTATATGTAAACAGCATCATGGAATATACTTGTATTCAATGTGAATACACTGTTATACCATGAGTTTTTACTTCTATATATAAACTGCATGGAATATACTTGTATTCAATGTGAATACACTGTTATACCATGAGTTTTTACTTCTATATGTAAACTGCATGGAATATACTTGTATTCAATGTGAATACACTGTTATACTATGAGTTTTTTTTTACTTCTATATGTAAACTGCATGGAATATACTTGTATTCAATGTGAATACACTGTTATACCATGAGTTTTTAGTTCTATATGTAAACAGCATCAAATATACTTGTATTCAATGTGAATACACTGTTATACCATGAGTTTTTACTTCTATATGTAAACTGCATGGAATATACTTGTATTCAATGTGAATACACTGTTATACCATGAGTTTTTACTTCTATATGTAAACTGCATGGAATATACTTGTATTCAATGTGAATACACTGTTATACCATGAGTTTTTAGTTCTATATGTAAACAGCATCAAATATACTTGTATTCAATGTGAATACACTGTTATACCATGAGTTTTTACTTCTATATGTAAACTGCATCAAATATACTTGTATTCAATGTGAATACACTGTTATACCATGAGTTTTTACTTCTATATGTAAACAGCATCAAATATACTTGTATTCAATGTGAATACACTGTTATACCATGAGTTTTTACTTCTATATGTAAACTGCATGGAATATACTTGTATTCAATGTGAATACACTGTTATACCATGAGTTTTTACTTCTATATGTAAACAGCATCAAATATACTTGTATTCAATGTGAATACACTGTTATACCATGAGTTTTTACTTCTATATTGAAACTGCATGGAATATACTTGTATTCAATGTGAATACACTGTTATACCATGAGTTTTTACTTCTATATGTAAACTGCATGGAATATACTTGTATTCAATGTGAATACACTGTTATACCATGAGTTTTTAGTTCTATATGTAAACAGCATCAAATATACTTGTATTCAATGTGAATACACTGTTATACCATGAGTTTTTACTTCTATATGTAAACTGCATGGAATATACTTGTATTCAATGTGAATACACTGTTATACCATGAGTTTTTACTTCTATATGTAAACTGCATGGAATATACTTGTATTCAATGTGAATACACTGTTATACCATGAGTTTTTAGTTCTATATGTAAACAGCATCAAATATACTTGTATTCAATGTGAATACACTGTTATACCATGAGTTTTTACTTCTATATGTAAACTGCATCAAATATACTTGTATTCAATGTGAATACACTGTTATACCATGAGTTTTTACTTCTATATGTAAACAGCATCAAATATACTTGTATTCAATGTGAATACACTGTTATACCATGAGTTTTTACTTCTATATGTAAACTGCATCAAATATACTTGTATTCAATGTGAATACACTGTTATACCATGAGTTTTTACTTCTATATGTAAACTGCATGGAATATACTTGTATTCAATGTGAATACACTGTTATACCATGAGTTTTTACTTCTATATGTAAACTGCATGGAATATACTTGTATTCAATGTGAATACACTGTTATACCATGAGTTTTTAGTTCTATATGTAAACAGCATCAAATATACTTGTATTCAATGTGAATACACTGTTATACCATGAGTTTTTACTTCTATATGTAAACTGCATGAGAATATACTTGTATTCAATGTGAATACACTGTTATACCATGAGTTTTTAGTTCTATATGTAAACAGCATCAAATATACTTGTATTCAATGTGAATACACTGTTATACCATGAGTTTTTACTTCTATATGTAAACTGCATGGAATATACTTGTATTCAATGTGAATACACTGTTATACCATGAGTTTTTAGTTCTATATGTAAACAGCATCAAATATACTTGTATTCAATGTGAATACACTGTTATACCATGAGTTTTTCTTTCTATATGTAAACTGCATCAACTATACTTGTATTCAATGTGAATACACTGTTATACCATGAGTTTTTAGTTCTATATGTAAACAGCATCAAATATACTTGTATTCAATGTGAATACACTGTTATACCATGAGTTTTTACTTCTATATGTAAACAGCATCAAATATACTTGTATTCAATGTGAATACACTGTTATACCATGAGTTTTTACTTCTATATTGTAAACTGCATGGAATATACTTGTATTCAATGTGAATACACTGTTATACCATGAGTTTTTACTTCTATATGTAAACAGCATCAAATATACTTGTATTCAATGTGAATACACTGTTATACCATGAGTTTTTACTTCTATATGTAAACTGCATGGAATATACTTGTATTCAATGTGAATACACTGTTATACCATGAGTTTTTACTTCTATATGTAAACTGCATGGAATATACTTGTATTCAATGTGAATACACTGTTATACCATGAGTTTTTAGTTCTATATGTAAACAGCATCAAATATACTTGTATTCAATGTGAATACACTGTTATACCATGAGTTTTTACTTCTATATGTAAACTGCATGGAATATACTTGTATTCAATGTGAATACACTGTTATACCATGAGTTTTTACTTCTATATGTAAACTGCATGGAATATACTTGTATTCAATGTGAATACACTGTTATACCATGAGTTTTTAGTTCTATATGTAAACAGCATCAAATATACTTGTATTCAATGTGAATACACTGTTATACCATGAGTTTTTAGTTCTATATGTAAACAGCATCAAATATACTTGTATTCAATGTGAATACACTGTTATACCATGAGTTTTTAGTTCTATATGTAAACAGCATCAAATATACTTGTATTCAATGTGAATACACTGTTATACCATGAGTTTTTACTTCTATATGTAAACTGCATGGAATATACTTGTATTCAATGTGAATACACTGTTATACCATGAGTTTTTACTTCTATATATAAACTGCATGGAATATACTTGTATTCAATGTGAATACACTGTTATACCATGAGTTTTTACTTCTATATGTAAACTGCATGGAATATACTTGTATTCAATGTGAATACACTGTTATACCATGAGTTTTTACTTCTATATGTAAACTGCATGGAATATACTTGTATTCAATGTGAATACACTGTTATACCATGAGTTTTTAGTTCTATATGTAAACAGCATCAAATATACTTGTATTCAATGTGAATACACTGTTATACCATGAGTTTTTACTTCTATATGTAAACTGCATCTGGAATATACTTGTATTCAATGTGAATACACTGTTATACCATGAGTTTTTACTTCTATATGTAAACTGCATGGAATATACTTGTATTCAATGTGAATACACTGTTATACCATGAGTTTTTACTTCTATATGTAAACTGCATGGAATATACTTGTATTCAATGTGAATACACTGTTATACCATGAGTTTTTAGTTCTATATGTAAACAGCATCAAATATACTTGTATTCAATGTGAATACACTGTTATACCATGAGTTTTTACTTCTATATGTAAACTGCATGAAATATACTTGTATTCAATGTGAATACACTGTTATACCATGAGTTTTTAGTTCTATATGTAAACAGCATCAAATATACTTGTATTCAATGTGAATACACTGTTATACCATGAGTTTTTACTTCTATATGTAAACTGCATGGAATATACTTGTATTCAATGTGAATACACTGTTATACCATGAGTTTTTACTTCTATATGTAAACTGCATGGAATATACTTGTATTCAATGTGAATACACTGTTATACCATAAGTTTTTATTTCTATATGTAAAACTGCATCAAATATACTTGTATTCAATGTGAATACACTGTTATACCATGAGTTTTTACTTCTATATGTAAACTAGCATCAAATATACTTGTATTCAATGTGAATACACTGTTATACCATGAGTTTTTTTACTTCTATATGTAAACTGCAATCAAATATACTTGTATTCAATGTGAATACACTGTTATACCATGAGTTTTTACTTCTATATGTAAACAGCATCAAATATACTTGTATTCAATGTGAATACACTGTTATACCATGAGTTTTTACTTCTATATGTAAACTGCATCAAATATACTTGTATTCAATGTGAATAACAATGCATGT
>NW_025533398.1:0-24109 GCF_020631705.1 Daphnia magna | reverse complement strand
ATTAAATACAAGTATATTTGATGCTGTTTACATATAGAAGTAAAAACTCATGGTATAACAGTGTATTCACATTGAATACAAGTATATTTGATGCTGTTTACATATAGAAGTAAAAACTCATGGTATAACAGTGTATTCACATTGAATACAAGTATATTCCATGCAGTTTACATATAGAAGTAAAAACTCATGGTATAACAGTGTATTCACATTGAATACAAGTATATTCCATGCAGTTTACGTATAGAAGTAAAAACTCATGGTGTAACAGTGTATTCACATTGAATACAAGTATATTTGATGCTGTTTACATATAGAAGTAAATACTCATGGTATAACAGTGTATTCACATTGAATACAAGTATATTCCATGCAGTTTACATATAGAAAAAAAACTCATGGTATAACAGTGTATTCACATTGAATACAAGTATATTTGATGCTGTTTACATATAGAAGTAAAAACTCATGGTATAACAGTGTATTCACATTGAATACAAGTATATTTGATGCTGTTTACATATAGAAGTAAAAACTCATGGTATAACAGTGTACTCACATTGAATACAAGTATATTTCATGCAGTTTACATATAGAAGTAAAAACTCATGGTATAACAGTGTATTCACATTAAATACAAGTATATTCCATGCAGTTTACGTATAGAAGTAAAAACTCATGGTATAACAGTGTATTCACATTGAATACAAGTATATTTGATGCTGTTTACATATAGAAGTAAAAACTCATGGTATAACAGTGTATTCACATTGAATACAAGTATATTCCATGCAGTTTACATATAGAAGTAAACACTCATGGTATAACAGTGTATTCACATTGAATACAAGTATATTCCATGCAGTTTACGTATAGAAGTAAAAACTCATGGTGTAACAGTGTATTCACATTAAATACAAGTATATTTGATGCTGTTTACATATAGAAGTAAAAACTCATGGTATAACAGTGTATTCACATTGAATACAAGTATATTTGATGCTGTTTACATATAGAAGTAAAAACTCATGGTATAACAGTGTATTCACATTGAATACAAGTATATTCCATGCAGTTTACATATAGAAGTAAAAACTCATGGTATAACAGTGTATTCACATTGAATACAAGTATATTTGATGCTGTTTACATATAGAAGTAAAAACTCGTGATATAACAGTGTATTCACATTGAATACAAGTAGATTTGAAGCTGTTTACATAGAGAAGTAAAAACTGATGGTATAACAGTGTATTCACATTGAATACAAGTATATTCCATGCAGTTTACGTATAGAAGTAAAAACTCATGGTATAACAGTGTATTCACATTGAATACAAGTATATTTGATGCTGTTTACATATAGAAGTAAAAACTGATGGTATAACAGTGTATTTGTTGAGGTATTATAGCTTAACAACTTATACTACGGGGAATTTATATATGACTATTACAAATATGATCTGTTACCTTATAAGTTACTCTAATAATAAAGAAATGATTAGAGACACGGACACGTGTTGTTACTTGCTTGAGTTGGGTATACTTGCAAAAATTGAACAGAGAGCTGAGACACATTGACAAGGTCTTATATAACATAAGGCAATTAAGGATAAACAGAATCCTGAGTGAAACAAAAGAGTGAACAGGTACGTATAGGTTTACGCAACCTTTACTTTAGTTGCTGAGGAGAAGCGCACTTTGACACCTGGTCTCAACTAATAGTGATGGTTGAGCTTTATCATAAGTACAAAAACGAATTTGGCTATCACACACAAAAGAAAGAAGGAGAGTGAGAGGACGAAACACAATGAAATGATGAAATACAAAAAATAAATAAAATGACATATTGAGTGGGATCTTCTTGTCTAATATGCGGTCGATAAGGTGCCTGGTCTGATTCAATATTAACTTCTAGCTCCGATTTCTGGTCTAAGTGCATCGATTGACTGCTAAAAGCATTAAACCGCTACACAGAGTTTTGAGTGCCTGGCAAAAGAAAGAATAGATTTTTATTATTATTATTTTATGGGTATTGTTACACCAATCAAGTCTCTCAATTTTTCAAAACGTGGTCTTGGTAGTGATTTAGTGAACATATCCGCGAGTTGTTCGTCAGTGCGAATGTAGGAGATATCCAGAACTCCCTTTTCTTGTTGTTCTCGCACATAGAAATATTTTACGTCTATGTGCTTAGTTCTTTGGTGGTTTTCCGGGTTATACACCAACTGGATCGCGCATTTGCTGTCACACCGAATTGGCACCTTGCTAACTCCGATGCCTATTTCTTCTAGAAGACGTTTCAGCCATGTCGCTTCTCTGGCACCTTCTGAGACGGCGAAGAATTCCGCATCTGTTGTCGATAGAGCTATTGAGCGCTGACGTCTGCTGGCCCAGCTAACCGGTCCTCCATGAAGCATAAAGACAAACCCAGTGGTCGATTTGCGCGTTGTCACGTCTCCTGCAAAATCAGCGTCTGTGTATCCACTTAATTGTGCTCCTCCATCTTTTCCAAAACATATGCCGTGGTTCGGAGTTTTAACGAGGTAGGCGAAGATTCTCTTGACAGCTTCCCAGTGACTTGCTTCTGGTTTTTGTACAAATTGCGCTACTTGATTGACTGCTAAGCAGATGTCCGGTCGAGTCATGGCCATCAAGTACATCAGGGATCCTACCGCTTCTCTATATGGCACGTCTAAGGTATTTGAGTTGCTGGCCTGTGATGTTAGTCTCGAGTTGGGATCACTTGGGATGCTGACTGGATTGCTTTCACTCATGTTGTATCGTCGAAGGATTTTATTCACGAAGTCTGGTTGGTTGACGTACATTTTGCGGTTGATTCTGTCCCTTGATATGTCTAATCCAACAAACCTGTTGGCTGGGAGTGAGCGGACACTAAAGTGGTTGCTGAGGTATTCCAAAATGCCAGTTATCATGCCCGGTACACTGCTACAGATGAGGCCATCGTCAACATATATAATGACGATGGTTAATTCACCACCAGGCTGGTTACGGTAGTAAACACAAGGATCTGAGAGACAACGCTTCAATCCGAAATTGATAAGGAATTCATTGAATTTTAAATTCCAAACTCTAGATGCCTGTTTGAGGCCATAAATACCCTTATGAAGACGGCAAGCCTCTTTTTCTTTTCCTGAGATGATGTAGCCTTCTGGTTGTTCAAGATATATTTCCTCTTCTAGGTCACCGTAGAGGAAGGCTGTCTTCATATCAAGCTGCATAATGTCTAGATCCTTTGCTGCTGCTATGGCCAACACCAGGCGGATTGAGTAGTGTTTGACCACCGGGGCATATGTATCCAGGTAGTCGATTCCATACAGTTACGAGTATCCTTTGGCCACAAGTCTTGCCTTGTATCGTGGTTTGACGTCCTTATATCCGGGTTTGAAACTTAGTATCCAGCGGCTTTTGATAGTTGATCGATTTTGTGGTAGCGGTACCACCGTCCAAGTATTATTCTGAATAATTGATGAATACTCCTCTTCGATGGCTTCTTTCCATAGGGCAGAATCTTCGCATTCCATTGCGTCTTTGTAGCTGGTAGGGATTATACTTCATGTGATGAGTCGGTATCAGGTAGCACTGTCGTAGCTGTTCCTTCTCGTATGCCAACCAAAGCATTCTCTTGTTGTAGGAGGATCCTTCTTGATCTTCTCATTCCATGTTGCCTGTGACCCATCAAAATTCTGTTCTCCTGAATCACATCTTCAGCGGGGGCTGTGGCTGTTAACTGGCCTGCACCATGTTCAGCTAACTGATTTTCATGTATGCTTTCGGCCTGATTAATATTCGCGGGACCTAACAGTTCAATATTTTCAATTTGAGGAATATGAGGGGTACTTACTTGCTCATCTTGAATATGCTGATCACCTATCTCCATTGCTGTCTCTGGCTGATTCCGATCCCCTGGTTCTTTGTTGTCGATCAGTGGTACAATTGGATGCTTTACAGGATAACGCTCCATTGGATCAGGTACTCCCTTCTTTCGATTTGGAAAAGGCGCCGTCGATACGTGATGGTCATTTGGGAGGGCTGTTTCATCGATGATGATGTCTCGACTGACGATTACTTTTCTCTGCCCGGGAATGAAGATGCGGTATCCCTTTGTAAGTTCGCAATGACCTACCAGCACTCCTTCCAAGGATTTTGGATCAAGTTTACTTCTTTTGCAGTCGGGGGTGTGAACGAACACTCTAGACCCAAATTTCTTGATGTGAGACACGTCAGGCTTTCTTTTATTCCAGACTTCATAAGGTGTAGTTTCCGATTCGTTCGATGGAACTCTATTCAGGATGTAGGCTGCGTATGCTACTGCTTCACCCCACAGGAATAATGGTTGCATGCTTCCGTGTAGCATGCATCTGGCTGCTTCCATTAATGTTCTATTCTCCCTTTCAGCTACTCCATTTTGCTCTGGAGTGTACGGTGTGCTTTTCTCGTGCTGGATACCCATTTCTGAGAGCCAATTGACGAATTCTTTGCTTGAGTATTCGCCGCCGTTATCTGATATAAGGGTTTGAAAATTGTTAGCCATTTTATTCCTTACTGTTGCCACAAATTGGCGAAAGAAGTGTGGGATTTCTGACTTCTTCTTCATGAAGTTGACAACTACCCAACCGCTGAAGTCATCTTTGAATGTTACGTAGTAGTTGTTTCCTGCTAATGTAGATACTGACATTGGACCGCATACGTCTGAATGTATTAGTTCTCCAAGACAGGTGGCTCGATTTCTTCCTTGTTTGAAGCTGGCACGGTGCATTTTTCCTTTTGCACATCCCCAGCATGGTGATGACTTTACTTCACACTTTTGATTCAGGTCGAGTCCGTCGACCAGATTCTGAGTAAACATTCTTCGGATGGTTCTTGTGTTGACATGGGCCAGCCTCTGGTGCCATATATCTATAGGTGTTCCTTTGGTAGCGGAGTATGCTGTGTCGTTGGAATTAAGTTGTGACTTGATGTTTAAATGATATAAGGTCCTACCCGCGCGCTTACCGGTGATTTCTACTTCACCGTTTCGGAAAAAATAGACCTGGCTGTCTATGAACACTGCCTCCATTCCATCTTCAGTGGCATTCCCGATAGAGGAAAGGTTGGTGCCTAGCCTTGGCACGTATAAAATCTTCCGAATGACCATCACTCTTTCTTCACCATTTACGTTTACTATTACTTCGGCGTCTCCAACTCCATGTACATCAAGTAAGGTTTCACCAATACCTGACACCGTCCATGATCCTGGAGAAACCGGCCTGTAGTTTTTCAATAGTGACTTCTGGTATGTCATGTGTTGCATTGCTCCTGAGTCAGCGAACCAATCCAAGATGCTCCTATCAGCAAAGGATGCTGCTGCCGGGAACGCTGAGTCTTGATTATGCGATGATCTTGTGATGCTGGACTGTTCTTCATACATTTCTTGATCAGAGAGTGGTGGGTCTTGATCTTTAGATGTGGAGGCTGGAAAGGCTGAGTCTTGATTTTTCATGTTAGGGAAGTTGTCTCCCTTATCTGCCTTTAGGATCGCTCGTGCTCTTGCCAGTTTTCGACAGTCTGCCGTTTTGTGGGTGTCTACTTCACAGAGATCACATTCAAATTCTTGATTTTGAAATTTTGATCGCTCCCGTTGGTTGTGGTGATATGCAGTATTGTAGCGATTAGCTGCTCCTCTCCTGGCATTTTGAAAGTTTCCTCGAAGACCGGGATATCCACCTCTTCCAGCTTGGTAACCGCCTCTTGATCGTCGGATGGACGAATGGTTATAAGCGCGGAAGGCACTGGACGTCTCATTCTTTGAATCAGACTCATATGATGCAATCACACTCTCTTCTGCCACTAATCTCCGAGTGAGATTATCGATAGTTCTCTCGTGGACTGGTACAACTGTCCATGCGGAACGCACCATTCTAAAGTTTGGTGGAAGAGCGGCTAGGATTTTGTTAAGAATTTGCCTCTCAGGAACTGGCTCATTCATTTCTCTTAGTTGGTTGGCGATGGACAAAATCCCGTTGATGTAGGATGTAACGTTTTTTTCAGAATCGTATTTGAAATCGTAGAGTTCCTGCCATCTCTGATGAATGGTGTCATCTGCTCTAGCGGCATGCTGAGAGGTCAGTTTAACCCACATTTCTGTTGCGCTAACACATGGATAGAGAAGGATCTTCTGACTTTGATCTGTGGTGGCCAAGATATAGTTTTTGCATGTGATATCTCTCATTCTCCATGCGTTGATGTCCACTTGATTAGTGACCGCGTTATCAACTCTTATCTAGTAAAATAGACAGTAATGAGTATTTGGAATTTTTTTTTTTTTTTTTTTTTTTTTAGGATAAACTGAGTGTGAGTACACCCTTTAATTGAGATGCAAAATTCTCGTTAAAGTGTGATGACACTTGTTTTTTAGGATAAACTGAGTGTGAGTACACCCTTTAATTGAGATGCAAAATTCTCGTTAAAGTGTGATGACACTTGAAAGAAACAGAAAAAAAAAAAATAATAATAATCATAATAAATCACAAGTATTTATGCTGACCAGCATATTGGGTGCGTAGTAGACATTTGAAACAAAATCTGTACGATGATGTATAACTTTCATTACACTAATCTCCACATGTTAGTGGAGCACCCCTTCAATAGAGTGGTTTATATATATACAGTACGGTATGATGTATGTACAATCAAGAATTTAAAATGCTGATATCACTATCAAATTTGTTCAGATTTTAAAGTTTCTTGATTGAACAAGTTGCGAAATAATCCACTAATTATGAATCAATATAAAAAAAATGTGAACACACGACAGATAAAAAAAAACATGGATTTACCTCCAAAGGGATGGCATCTAGTACACCACCGGGAGGTGCTTCAAGCAAGGCCTTAAGGCCAAGTTGTTCCATCATGTTTTGAAATTCATATTTCCATTCCGTGAAATTCTGGCCATTGAATTTTGGTAAATGGCTCACGTCCTTAAAACTGTTTGTAACTATTGCATTAGCAATTACGCGAAACCTGGGCCCATAACCTGTTGAGGTATTATATATTAACAACTTATACTACGGGGAATTTATATATGACTATTACAAATATGATCTGTTACCTTATAAGTTACTCTAATAATAAAGAAATGATTAGAGACACGAACACGTGTTGTTACTTGCTTGAGTTGGGTATACTTGCAAAAATAGAACAGAGAGCTGAGACACATTGACAAGGTCTTATATAACATAAGGAAATTAAGGATAAACAGAATCCTGAGTGAAACAAAAGAGTGAACAGGTACGTATAGGTTTACGCAACCTTTACTTTAGTTGCTGAGGAGAAGCGCACTTTGACAGTATTCACATTGAATACAAGTATATTCCATGCAGTTTACATATAGAAGAAAAAACTCATGGTATAACAGTATATTCACATTGAATACAAGTATATTCCATGCAGTTTACATATAGAAGTAAAAACTCATGGTATAACAGTGTATTCACATTGAATACAAGTATATTCCATGCAGTTTACATATAGAAGTAAAAACTCATGGTATAACAGTGTATTCACATTGAATACAAGTATATTTGATGCTGTTTACATATAGAAGTAAAAACTCATGGTATAACAGTGTATTCACATTGAATACAAGTATATTCCATGCAGTTTACGTATAGAAGTAAAAACTCATGGTATAACAGAGTATTCACATTGAATACAAGTATATTTGATTCTGTTTACATATAGAAGTAAAAACTCATGGTATAACAGTGTATTCACATTGAATACAAGTATTTTCTATGCAGTTTACATATGGAAGTAAAAACTCATGGTATAACAGTGTATTCACATTGAATACAAGTATATTCCATGCAGTTTACGTAAAGAAGTAAAAACTCATGGTATAACAGTGTATTCACATTGAATACAAGTATATTTGATGCTGTTTACATATAGAAGTAAAAACTCATGGTATAACAGTGTATTCACATTGAATACAAGTATATTCCATGCAGTTTACATATAGAAGTAAAAACTTATGGTATAACAGTGTATTCACATTGAATACAAGTATATTCCATGCAGTTTACGTATAGAAGTAAAAACTCATGGTATAACAGAGTATTCACATTGAATACAAGTGTATTTGATTCTGTTTACATATAGAAGTAAAAACTCATGGTATAACAGTGTATTCACATTGAATACAAGTATTTTCTATGCAGTTTACATATGGAAGTAAAAACTCATGGTATAACAGTGTATTCACATTGAATACAAGTATATTCCATGCAGTTTACGTAAAGAAGTAAAAACTCATGGTATAACAGTGTATTCACATTGAATACAAGTATATTTGATGCTGTTTACAAATAGAAGTAAAAACTCATGGTATAACAGTGTATTCACATTGAATACAAGTATATTCCATGCAGTTTACATATAGAAGAGAAAACTCATGGTATAACAGTGTATTCACATTGAATACAAGTATATTTGATGCTGTTTACATATAGAAGTAAAAACTCATGGTATAACAGTGTATTCACATTGAATACAAGTATATTCCATGCAGTTTACATATAGAAGTAAAAACTCATGGTATAACAGTGTATTCACATTGAATACAAGTATATTCCATGCAGTTTACATATAGAAGTAAAAACTCATGGTATAACAGTGTATTCAAATTGAATACAAGTATATTTGATGCTGTTTACATATAGAAGTAAAAACTCATGGTATAACAGTGTATTCACATTGAATACAAGTATATTCCATGCAGTTTACGTATAGAAGTAAAAACTCATAGTATAACAGTGTATTCACATTGAATACAAGTATATTTGATGCTGTTTACATATAGAAGTAAAAACTCATGGTATAACAGTGTATTCACATTGAATACTAGTATTTTCTATGCAGTTTACATATAGAAGTAAAAACTCATGGTATAACAGTGTATTCACATTGAATACAAGTATATTCCATGCAGTTTACGTATAGAAGTAAAAACTCATGGTATAACAGTGTATTCACATTGAATACAAGTATATTTGATGCTGTTTACATATAGAAGTAAAAACTCGTGGTATAACAGTGTATTCACATTGAATACAAGTATATTCCATGCAGTTTACATATAGAAGAAAAAACTCATGATATAACAGTGTATTCACATGGAATACAAGTATATTTGATGCTGTTTACATATAGAAGTAAAAACTCATGGTATAACAGTGTATTCACATTGAATACAAGTATATTCCATGCAGTTTACATATAGAAGTAAAAACTCATGGTATAACAGTGTATTCACATTGAATACATGTATATTTGATGCTGTTTACATATAGAAGTAACAACTCATGATATAACAGTGTATTCACATTGAATACAAGTAGATTTGATGCTGTTTACATATAGAAGTAAAAACTCATGGTATAACAGTGTATTCACATTGAATACAAGTATATTCCATGCAGTTTACATATAGAAGTAAAAACTCATGGTATAACAGTGTATTCACATTGAATACAAGTATATTCCATGCAGTTTACATATAGAAGTAAAAACTCATGGTATAACAGTGTATTCAAATTGAATACAAGTATATTTGATGCTGTTTACATATAGAAGTAAAAACTCATGGTATAACAGTGTATTCACATTGAATACAAGTATATTCCATGCAGTTTACGTATAGAAGTAAAAACTCATGAGTATAACAGTGTATTCACATTGAATACAAGTATATTTGATGCTGTTTACATATAGAAGTAAAAACTCATGGTATAACAGTGTATTCACATTGAATACTAGTATTTTCTATGCAGTTTACATATAGAAGTAAAAACTCATGGTATAACAGTGTATTCACATTGAATACAAGTATATTCCATGCAGTTTACGTATAGAAGGAAAAACTCATGGTATAACAGTGTATTCACATTGAATACAAGTATATTTGATGCTGTTTACATATAGAAGTAAAAACTCGTGGTATAACAGTGTATTCACATTGAATACAAGTATATTCCATGCAGTTTACATATAGAAGAAAAAACTCATGATATAACAGTGTATTCACATGGAATACAAGTATATTTGATGCTGTTTACATATAGAAGTAAAAACTCATGGTATAACAGTGTATTCACATTGAATACAAGTATATTCCATGCAGTTTACATATAGAAGTAAAAACTCATGGTATAACAGTGTATTCACATTGAATACATGTATATTTGATGCTGTTTACATATAGAAGTAAAAACTCATGATATAACAGTGTATTCACATTGAATACAAGTAGATTTGATGCTGTTTACATATAGAAGTAAAAACTCATGGTATAACAGTGTATTCACATTAAATACAAGTATATTCCATGCAGTTTACGTATAGAAGTAAAAACTCATGGTATAACAGTGTATTCACATTGAATACAAGTATATTTGATGCTGTTTACATATAGAAGTAAAAACTCATGGTATAACAGTGTATTCACATTGAATACAAGTATATTCCATGCAGTATACATATAGAAGTAAAAACTCATGGTATAACAGTGTATTCACATTGAATACAAGTATATTCCATGCAGTTTACGTATAGAAGTAAAAACTCATGGTATAACAGTGTATTCACATTGAATACAAGTATATTTGATGCTGTTTACATATAGAAGTAAAAACTCATGGTATAACAGTGTATTCACATTGAATACAAGTATATTTGATGCTGTTTACATATAGAAGTAAAAACTCATGGTATAACAGTGTATTCACATTGAATACAAGTATATTTGATGCTGTTTACATATAGAAGTAAAAACTCATGGTATAACAGTGTATTCACATTGAATACAAGTATATTCCATGCAGTTTACATATAGAAGTAAAAACTCATGGTATAACAGTGTATTCACATTGAATACAAGTATATTCCATGCAGTTGAAGTATAGAAGAAGAAAACTCATGGTATAACAGTGTATTCACATTGAATAAGTATATTAATGCAGTTTACATATTTTTATATAGAAGTAAAAACTCATGGTATAACAGTGTATTTACATTGAACACAAGTATATTCCATGCAGTTTACATATAGAAGTAAAAACTCATGGTATAACAGTGTATTCACATTGAATACAAGTATATTCCATGCAGTTTACATATAGAAGTAAAAACTCATGGTATAACAGTGTATTCACATTGAATACAAGTATATTTGATGCTGTTTACATATAGAAGTAAAAACTCATGGTATAACAATGTATTCACATTGAATACAAGTATATTTGATGCTGTTTACATATAGAAGTAAAAACTAGTGTATAACAGTGTATTAACATTGAATACAAGTATATTCCATGCAGTTTACATATGGAAGTAAAAACTCATGGTATAACAGTGTATTCACATTGAATACAAGTATATTCCATGCAGTTTACGTATAGAAGTAAAAACTCATGGTATAACAGTGTATTCACATTGAATACATGTATATTTGATGCTGTTTACATATAGAAGTAAAAACTCATGATATAACAGTGTATTCACATTGAATGCAAGTAGATTTGATGCTGTTTACATATAGAAGTAAAAACTCATGGTATAACAGTCTATTCACATTAAATACAAGTATATTCCATGAAGTTTACGTATAGAAGTAAAAACTCATGGTATAAAACAGTGTATTCACATTGAATACAAGTATATTTGATTGCTGTTTACATATAGAAGTAAAAACTCATTGTATAACAGTGTATTCACATTGAATACAAGTATATTCCATGCAGTTTACATATAGAAGTAAAAACTCATGGTATAACAGTGTATTCACATTGAATACAAGTATATTCCATGAAGTTTACGTATAGAAGTAAAAACTCATGGTATAACAGTGTATTCACATTGAATACAAGTATATTTGATGCTGTTTACATATAGAAGTAAAAACTCATGGTATAACAGTGTATTCACATTGAATACAAGTATATTTGATGCTGTTTACATATAGAAGTAAAAACTCATGGTATAACAGTGTATTCACATTGAATACAAGTATATTTGATGCTGTTTACATATAGAAGTAAAAACTCATGGTATAACAGTGTATTCACATTGAATACAAGTATTTTCTATGCAGTTTACATATAGAAGTAAAAACTCATGGTATAACAGTGTATTCACATTGAATACAAGTATATTCCATGCAGTTTACGTATAGAAGTAAAAACTCATGGTATAACAGTGTATTCACATTGAATACAAGTATATTTGATGCTTGTACATATAGAAGTAAAAACTCATGGTATAACAGTGTATTCACATTGAATACAAGTATATTCCATGCAGTTTACATATAGAAGTAAAAACTCATGATATAACAGTGTATTCACATGGAATACAAGTATATTTGATGCTGTTTACATATAGAAGTAAAAACTCATGGTATAACAGTGTATTCACATTGAATACAAGTATATTCCATGCAGTTTACATATAGAAGTAAAAACTCATGGTATAACAGTGTATTCACATTGAATACATGTATATTTGATGCTGTTTACATATAGAAGTAAAAACTCGTGATATAACAGTGTATTCACATTGAATACAAGTAGATTTGATGCTGTTTACATATAGAAGTAAAAACTCATGGTATAACAGTGTATTCACATTAAATACAAGTATATTCCATGCAGTTTACGTATAGAAGTAAAAACTCATGGTATAACAGTGTATTCACATTGAATACAAGTATATTTGATGCTGTTTACATATAGAAGTAAAAACTCATGGTATAACAGTGTATTCACATTGAATACAAGTATATTCCATGCAGTTTACATATAGAAGTAAAAACTCATGGTATAACAGTGTATTCACATTGAATACAAGTATATTCCATGCAGTTTACATATAAGAAGTAAAAACTCATGGTATAACAGTGTATTCACATTGAATACAAGTATATTTGATGCTGTTTACATATAGAAGTAAAAACTCATGGTATAACAGTGTATTTACATTGAATACAAGTATATTTGATGCTGTTTACATATAGAAGTAAAAACTCATGGTATAACAGTGTATTCACATTGAATACAAGTATATTTGATGCTGTTTACATATAGAAGTAAAAACTCATGGTATAACAGTGTATTCACATTGAATACAAGTATATTCCATGCAGTTTACGTATAGAAGTAAAAACTCATGGTATAACAGTGTATTCACATTGAATACAAGTATATTCCATGCAGTTTACATATAGAAGAAAAAACTCATGGTATAACAGTGTATTCACATTGAATACAAGTATATTTGATGCTGTTTACATATAGAAGTAAAAACTCATGGTATAACAGTGTATTCACATTGAATACAAGTATATTCCATGCAGTTTACATATAGAAGTAAAAACTCATGGTATAACAGTGTATTCACATTGAATACAAGTATATTCCATGCAGTTTACATATAGAAGTAAAAACTCATGGTATAACAGTGTATTCACATTGAATACAAGTATATTTGATGCTGTTTACATATAGAAGTAAAAACTCATGGTATAACAGTGTATTCACATTGAATACAAGTATATTTGATGCTGTTTACATATAGAAGTAAAAACTAGTGGTATAACAGTGTATTCACATTGAATACAAGTATATTCCATGCAGTTTACGTATGGAAGTAAAAACTCATGGTATAACAGTGTATTCACATTGAATACAAGTATATTCCATGCAGTTTACGTATAGAAGTAAAAACTCATGGTATAACAGTGTATTCACATTGAATACAAGTATATTTGATGCTGTTTACATATAGAAGTAAAAACTCATGATATAACAGTGTATTCACATTGAATACAAGTAGATTTGATGCTGTTTACATATAGAAGTAAAAACTCATGGTATAACAGTGTATTCACATTGAATACAAGTATATTCCATGCAGTTTACGTATAGAAGTAAAAACTCATGGTATAACAGTGTATTCACATTGAATACAAGTATATTTGATGCTGTTTACATATAGAAGTAAAAACTCATGGTATAACAGTGTATTCACATTGAATACAAGTATATTCCATGCAGTTTACATATAGAAGTAAAAACTCATGGTATAACAGTGTATTCACATTGAATACAAGTATATTCCATGCAGTTTACGTATAGAAGTAAAAACTCATGGTATAACAGTGTATTCACATTGAATACAAGTATATTTGATGCTGTTTACATATAGAAGTAAAAACTCATGGTATAACAGTGTATTCACATTGAATACAAGTATATTTGATGCTGTTTACATATAGAAGTAAAAACTCATGGTATAACAGTGTATTCACATTGAATACAAGTATATTTGATGCTGTTTACATATAGAAGTAAAAACTCATGGTATAACAGTGTATTCACATTGAATACAAGTATATTCCATGCAGTTTACATATAGAAGTAAAAACTCATGGTATAACAGTGTATTCACATTGAATACAAGTATATTCCATGCAGTTTACATATAGAAGTAAAAACTCATGGTATAACAGTGTATTCACATTGAATACAAGTATATTTGATGCTGTTTACATATAGAAGTAAAAACTCATGGTATAACAGTGTATTCACATTGAATACAAGTATATTCCATGCAGTTTACATATAGAAGTAAAAACTCATGGTATAACAGTGTATTCACATTGAATACAAGTATATTCCATGCAGTTTACATATAGAAGTAAAAACTCATGGTATAACAGTGTATTCACATTGAATACAAGTATATTTGATGCTGTTTACATATAGAAGTAAAAACTCATGGTATAACAGTGTATTCACATTGAATACAAGTATATTTGATGCTGTTTACATATAGAAGTAAAAACTCATGGTATAACAGTGTATTCACATTGAATACAAGTATATTTCCATGCAGTTTACATATAGAAGTAAAAACTCATGGTATAACAGTGTATTCACATTGAATACAAGTATATTCCATGCAGTTTACATATAGAAGTAAAAACTCATGGTATAACAGTGTATTCACATTGAATACAAGTATATTTGATGCTGTTTACATATAGAAGTAAAAACTCATGGTATAACAGTGTATTCACATTGAATACAAGTATATTCCATGCAGTTTACATATAGAAGTAAAAACTCATGGTATAACAGTGTATTCACATTGAATACAAGTATATTTCCATGCAGTTTACATATAGAATAAAAACTCATGGTATAACAGTGTATTCACATTGAATACAAGTATATTCCATGCAGTTTACATATAGAAGTAAAAACTCATGGTATAACAGTGTATTCACATTGAATACAAGTATATTTGCATGCTGTTTACATATAGAAGTAAAAACTCATGGTATAACAGTGTATTCACATTGAATACAAGTATATTCCATGCAGTTTACATATAGAAGTAAAAACTCATGGTATAACAGTGTATTCACATTGAATACAAGTATATTTGATGCTGTTTACATATAGAAGTAAAAACTCATGGTATAACAGTGTATTCACATTGAATACAAGTATATTCCATGCAGTTTACATATAGAAGTAAAAACTCATGGTATAACAGTGTATTCACATTGAATACAAGTATATTCCATGCAGTTTACATATAGAAGTAAAAACTCATGGTATAACAGTGTATTCACATTGAATACAAGTATATTTGATGCTGTTTACATATAGAAGTAAAAACTCATGGTATAACAGTGTATTCACATTGAATACAAGTATATTCCATGCAGTTTACATATGAAGTAAAAACTCATGGTATAACAGTGTATTCACATTGAATACAAGTATATTTGATGCTGTTTACATATAGAAGTAAAAACTCATGGTATAACAGTGTATTCACATTGAATACAAGTATATTCCATGCAGTTTACATATAGAAGTAAAAACTCATGGTATAACAGTGTATTCACATTGAATACAAGTATATTCCATGCAGTTTACATGTATAAAGTAAAAACTCATGGTATAACAGTGTATTCACATTGAATACAAGTATATTCCATGATGCAGTTTACATATAGAAGTAAAAACTCATGGTATAACAGTGTATTCACATTGAATACAAGTATATTCCATGCAGTTTACATATAGAAGTAAAAACTCATGGTATAACAGTGTATTCACATTGAATACAAGTATATTTGATGCTGTTTACATATAGAAGTAAAAACTCATGGTATAACAGTGTATTCACATTGAATACAAGTATATTTGATGCTGTTTACATATAGAAGTAAAAACTCATGGTATAACAGTGTATTCACATTGAATACAAGTATATTCCATGCAGTTTACATATAGAAGTAAAAACTCATGGTATAACAGTGTATTCACATTGAATACAAGTATATTCCATGCAGTTTACATATAAGAATAAAAACTCATGGTATAACAGTGTATTCACATTGAATACAAGTATATTCCATGCAGTTTACATATAGAAGTAAAAACTCATGGTATAACAGTGTATTCACATTGAATACAAGTATATTTGATGCTGTTTACATATAGAAGTAAAAAACTCATGGTATAACAGTGTATTCACATTGAATACAAGTATATTTGATGCTGTTTACATATAGAAGTAAAAACTCATGGTATAACAGTGTATTCACATTGAATACAAGTATATTTGATGCTGTTTACATATAGAAGTAAAAACTCATGGTATAACAGTGTATTCACATTGAATACAAGTATATTCCATGCAGTTTACATATAGAAGTAAAAACTCATGGTATAACAGTGTATTCACATTGAATACAAGTATATTCCATGCAGTTTACATATAGAAGTAAAAACTCATGGTATAACAGTGTATTCACATTGAATACAAGTATATTTGATGCTGTTTACATATAGAAGTAAAAACTCATGGTATAACAGTGTATTCACATTGAATACAAGTATATTTGATGCTGTTTACATATAGAAGTAAAAACTCATGGTATAACAGTGTATTCACATTGAATACAAGTATATTTGATGCTGTTTACATATAGAAGTAAAAACTCATGGTATAACAGTGTATTCACATTGAATACAAGTATATTCCATGCAGTTTACATATAGAAGTAAAAACTCATGGTATAACAGTGTATTCACATTGAATACAAGTATATTTGATGCTGTTTACATATAGAAGTAAAAACTCATGGTATAACAGTGTATTCACATTGAATACAAGTATATTCCATAGCAGTTTACATATAGAAGTAAAAACTCATGGTATAACAGTGTATTCACATTGAATACAAGTATATTTGATGCTGTTTAACATATAGAAGTAAAAACTCATGGTATAACAGTGTATTCACATTGAAACCAAGTATATTTGATGCTGTTTACATATAGAAGTAAAAACTCATGGTATAACAGTGTATTCACATTGAATACAAGTATATTCCATGCAGTTTACATATAGAAGTAAAAACTCATGGTATAACAGTGTATTCACATTGAATACAAGTATATTTGATGCTGTTTACATATAGAAGTAAAAACTCATGGTATAACAGTGTATTCACATTTGAATACAAGTATATTTGATGCTGTTTACATATAGAAGTAAAAACTCATGGTATAACAGTGTATTCACATTGAATACAAGTATATTTGTCGTTTACATATAGAATAAAAACTCAGGTAACATATTCACATTAAATACAAGTATATTCCATGCAGTTTACATTGAAGTAAAAACTCATGGTATAACAGTGTATTCACATTGAATACAAGTATATTCCATGCAGTTTACATATAGAAGTAAAAACTCATGGTATAACAGTGTATTCACATTGAATACAAGTATATTTGATGCTGTTTACATATAGAAGTAAAAACTCATGGTATAACAGTGTATTCACATTGAATACAAGTATATTCCATGCAGTTTACATATAGAAGTAAAAACTCATGGTATAACAGTGTATTCACATTGAATACAAGTATATTTGATGCTGTTTACATATAGAAGTAAAAACTCATGGTATAACAGTGTATTCACATTGAATACAAGTATATTCCATGCAGTTTACATATAGAAGTAAAAACTCATGGTATAACAGTGTATTCACATTGAATACAAGTATATTTGATGCTGTTTACATATAGAAGTAAAAACTCATGGTATAACAGTGTATTCACATTGAATACAAGTATAATTCCATTGCAGTTTACATAAAGAAGAAAAACTCATGGTATAACAGTGTATTCACATTGAATACAAGTATATTCGATGCTGTTTACATATAGAAGTAAAAACTCATTGGTATAACAGTGTATTCACATTGAATACAAGTATATTTGATGCTGTTTACATATAGAAGTAAAAACTCATGGTATAACAGTGTATTCACATTGAATACAAGTATATTCCATGCAGTTTACATATAGAAGTAAAAACTCATGGTATAAACAGTGTATTCACATTGAATACAAGTATATTTGATGCACTGTTTACATATAGAAGTAAAAACTCATGGTATAACAGTGTATTCACATTGAATACAAGTATATTTTGATCCATGCAGTTTACATATAGAAGTAAAAACTCATGGTATAACAGTGTATTCACATTGAATACAAGTATATTCCATGCAGTTTACATATAGAAGTAAAAACTCCATGGTATAACAGTGTATTCACATTGAATACAAGTATATTCCATGCAGTTTTTACATAGAAGTAAAAACTCATGGTATAACAGTGTATTCACATTGAATACAAGTATATTTGATGCTGTTTACATATAAAGTAAAAACTCATGGTATAACAGTGTATTCACATTGAATACAAGTATATTCCATGCAGTTTACATATAGAAGTAAAAACTCATGGTATAACAGTGTATTCACATTGAATACAAGTATATTTGATGCTGTTTACATATAGAAGTAAAAACTCATGGTATAACAGTGTATTCACATTGAATACAAGTATATTCCATGCAGTTTACATATAGAAGTAAAAACTCATTGGTATAAACAGTGTATTCACATTGAATACAAGTATATTCCATGCAGTTTACATATAGAAGTAAAAACTCATGGTATAACAGTGTATTCACATTGAATACAAGTATATTCCATGCAGTTTACATATAGAAGTAAAAACTCATGGTATAACAGTGTATTCACATTGAATACAAGTATATTCCATGCTGTTTACATATAGAAGTAAAAACTCATGGTATAACAGTGTATTCACATTGAATACAAGTATATTTCATGCAGTTTACATATAGAAGTAAAAACTCATGGTATAACAGTGTATTCACATTGAATACAAGTATATTTCATGCAGTTTACATATAGAAGTAAAAACTCATGGTATAACAGTGTATTCACATTGAATACAAGTATATTTGATGCTGTTTACATATAGAAGTAAAAACTCATGGTATAACAGTGTATTCACATTGAATACAAGTATATTCCATGCAGTTTACATATAGAAGTAAAAACTCATGGTATAACAGTGTATTCACATTGAATACAAGTATATTCCATGCAGTTTACATATAGAAGTAAAAACTCATGGTATAACAGTGTATTCACATTGAATACAAGTATATTCCATGCAGTTTACATATAAGAATAAAAACTCATGGTATAACAGTGTATTCACATTGAATACAAGTATATTCGATGCTGTTTACATATAGAAGTAAAAACTCATGGTATAACAGTGTATTCACATTGAATACAAGTATATTTCATGCTGTTTACATATAGAAGTAAAAACTCATGGTATAACAGTGTATTCACATTGAATACAAGTATATTCCATGCTGTTTACATATAGAAGTAAAAACTCATGGTATAACAGTGTATTCACATTGAATACAAGTATATTCCATGCAGTTTACATATAGAAGTAAAAACTCATGGTATAACAGTGTATTCACATTGAATACAAGTATATTCCATGCAGTTTACATATAGAAGTAAAAACTCATGGTATAACAGTGTATTCACATTGAATACAAGTATATTTCCATGCTGTTTACATATAGAAGTAAAAACTCATGGGTATAACAGTGTATTCACATTGAATACAAGTATATTCCATGCAGTTTACATATAGAAGTAAAAACTCATGGTATAACAGTGTATTCACATTGAATACAAGTATATTCCATGCTGTTTACATATAGAAGTAAAAACTCATGGGTATAACAGTGTATTCACATTGAATACAAGTATATTCCATGCAGTTTACATATAGAAGTAAAAACTCATGGTATAACAGTGTATTCACATTGAATACAAGTATATTTCCATGCAGTTTACATATAGAAGTAAAAACTCATGGTATAACAGTGTATTCACATTGAATACAAGTATATTTCCATGCAGTTTACATATAGAAGTAAAAACTCATGGTATAACAGTGTATTCACATTGAATACAAGTATATTTGATGCTGTTTACATATAGAAGTAAAAACTCATGGTATAACAGTGTATTCACATTGAATACAAGTATATTCCATGCAGTTTACATATAGAAGTAAAAACTCATGGTATAACAGTGTATTCACATTGAATACAAGTATATTTGATGCTGTTTACATATAGAAGTAAAAACTCATGGTATAACAGTGTATTCACATTGAATACAAGTATATTCCATGCAGTTTACATATAGAAGTAAAAACTCATGGTATAACAGTGTATTCACATTGAATACAAGTATATTCCATGCAGTTTACATATAGAAGTAAAAACTCATGGTATAACAGTGTATTCACATTGAATACAAGTATATTTGATGCTGTTTACATATAGAAGTAAAAACTCTCTGGTATAACAGTGTATTCACATTGAATACAAGTATATTCCATGCAGTTTACATATAGAAGTAAAAACTCATGGTATAACAGTGTATTCACATTGAATACAAGTATATTTCCATGCTGTTTACATATAGAAGTAAAAACTCATGGTATAACAGTGTATTCACATTGAATACAAGTATATTCCATGCAGTTTACATATAAGAAGTAAAAACTCATGGTATAACAGTGTATTCACATTGAATACAAGTATATTTGATGCTGGTTTACATAAGAAGTAAAAACTCATGGTATAACAGTGTATTCACATTGAATACAAGTATATTCCATGCAGTTTACATATAGAAGTAAAAACTCATGGTATAACAGTGTATTCACATTGAATACAAGTATATTTCCATGCTGTTTACATATAGAAGTAAAAACTCATGGTATAACAGTGTATTCACATTGAATACAAGTATATTCCATGCAGTTTACATATAGAAGTAAAAACTCATGGTATAACAGTGTATTCACATTGAATACAAGTATATTTGCATGCTGTTTACATATAGAAGTAAAAACTCATGGTATAACAGTGTATTCACATTGAATACAAGTATATTTCCATGCTGTTTACATATAGAAGTAAAAACTCATGGTATAACAGTGTATTCACATTGAATACAAGTATATTTGATGCTGTTTACATATAGAAGTAAAAACTCATGGTATAACAGTGTATTCACATTGAATACAAGTATATTCCATGCAGTTTACATATATAAGTAAAAACTCATGGTATAACAGTGTATTCACATTGAATACAAGTATATTTCATGCATGTTTACATATAGAAGTAAAAACTCATGGTATAACAGTGTATTCACATTGAATACAAGTATATTCCATGCAGTTTACATATAGAAGTAAAAACTCATGGTATAACAGTGTATTCACATTGAATACAAGTATATTTGATGCTGTTTACATATAGAAGTAAAAACTCATGGTATAACAGTGTATTCACATTGAATACAAGTATATTTCATGCTGTTTACATATAGAAGTAAAAACTCATGGTATAACAGTGTATTCACATTGAATACAAGTATATTCCATGCAGTTTACATATAGAAGTAAAAACTCATGGTATAACAGTGTATTCACATTGAATACAAGTATATTCCATGCAGTTTACATATAGAAGTAAAAACTCATGGTATAACAGTGTATTCACATTGAATACAAGTATATTTGCATGCTGTTTACATATAGAAGTAAAAACTCATGGTATAACAGTGTATTCACATTGAATACAAGTATATTCCATGCAGTTTACATATAGAAGTAAAAACTCATGGTATAACAGTGTATTCACATTGAATACAAGTATATTTGATGCTGTTTACATATAGAAGTAAAAACTCATGGTATAACAGTGTATTCACATTGAATACAAGTATATTCCATGCAGTTTACATATAGAAGTAAAAACTCATGGTATAACAGTGTATTCACATTGAATACAAGTATATTCCATGCAGTTTACATATAGAAGTAAAAACTCATGGTATAACAGTGTATTCACATTGAATACAAGTATATTTGCATGCTGTTTACATATAGAAGTAAAAACTCATGGTATAACAGTGTATTCACATTGAATACAAGTATATTCCATGCAGCTGTTTACATATAGAAGTAAAAACTCATGGTATAACAGTGTATTCACATTGAATACAAGTATATTCCATGCAGTTTAACATATAGAAGTAAAAACTCATGGTATAACAGTGTATTCACATTGAATACAAGTATATTTGATGCTGTTTACATATAGAAGTAAAAACTCATGGTATAACAGTGTATTCACATTGAATACAAGTATATTTGATGCTGTTTACATATAGAAGTAAAAACTCATGGTATAACAGTGTATTCACATTGAATACAAGTATATTTGATGCTGTTTACATATAGAAGTAAAAACTCATGGTATAACAGTGTATTCACATTGAATACAAGTATATTCCATGCAGTTTACATATAGAAAAAAAAACTCATGGTATAACAGTGTATTCACATTGAATACAAGTATATTTGATGCTGTTTACATATAGAAGTAAAAACTCATGGTATAACAGTGTATTCACATTGAATACAAGTATATTCCATGCAGTTTACATATAGAAGTAAAAACTCATGGTATAACAGTGTATTCACATTGAATACAAGTATATTTGATGCTGTTTACATATAGAAGTAAAAACTCATGGTATAACAGTGTATTCACATTGAATACAAGTATATTTGATGCTGTTTACATATAGAAGTAAAAACTCATGGTATAACAGTGTATTCACATTGAATACAAGTATATTCCATGCAGTTTACATATAGAAGTAAAAACTCATGGTATAACAGTGTATTCACATTGAATACAAGTATATTCCATGCAGTTTACATATAGAAGTAAAAACTCATGGTATAACAGTGTATTCACATTGAATACAAGTATATTCCATGCTGTTTACATATAGAAGTAAAAACTCATGGTATAACAGTGTATTACAATTCGAAATACATATAATACATACAAGAAAAAAACTCGTTACCAGTGTATTCACATTGAATACAAGTATATTTGATGCTGTTTACATATATAGAAGTAAAAACTCATGGTATAACAGTGTATTCACATTGAATACAAGTATATTCCATGCAGTTTACATATAGAAGTAAAAACTCATGGTATAACAGTGTATTCACATTGAATACAAGTATATTCCATGCAGTTTACATATAGAAGTAAAAACTCATGGTATAACAGTGTATTCACATTGAATACAAGTATATTCCATGCGGTTTACATATAGAAGTAAAAACTCATGGTATAACAGTGTATTCACATTGAATACAAGTATATTCCATGCAGTTTACATATAGAAGTAAAAACTCATGGTATAACAGTGTATTCACATTGAATACAAGTATATTTCCATGCTGTTTACATATAGAAGTAAAAACTCATGGTATAACAGTGTATTCACATTGAATACAAGTATATTTGATGCTGTTTACATATAGAAGTAAAAACTCATGGTATAACAGTGTATTCACATTGAATACAAGTATATTCCATGCAGTTTACATATAGAAGTAAAAACTCATGGTATAACAGTGTATTCACATTGAATACAAGTATATTCGATGCTGTTTACATATAGAAGTAAAAACTCATGGTATAACAGTGTATTCTA